>NW_021762527.1:0-1100 GCF_005508785.2 Acyrthosiphon pisum
TTGGCATAGAGTATACTCTATGTATGGAGGGGTATCTCTAGTTTTAATTTTTGTAAAGGCTCTTTCGGCGTTCATAAAATCATAAATCGTATACGGGCATGAGACTTCCCCGTATGGGCGTTATTATAATATTATACAAATAATTCGCATCTCCTATGCATATTGACATAATAAATCATCATTATTCAACAGTTATAATATACTATAATAGTAGTTATATCTGTGCATTATTCATAATTACTAATAAATGTTATGTAAAACTATTTTAGTACCAATTTTTGCAAGTAATACAAATTAGATTTCTTATTAAGTTATCTATTTTATATTGAATGATAATATTGTAAAATAGTTATTACTAATTATTAGCTATGGATTTTGTGAATTATCTAGATAAATTTATCTAGATGGCTATAATTTGTATCTAGATAAAAATTAGATGTCAATTTTATTTTTTATCTAGATAAGATAAAGATATGAAATTTTTATCTAGATAACATATCTAGATAAAATTATCTAAAGCACAACACTGGTTGTGTGACACCATTACAACAACAATAATATCTATATACCTACCTAAGATAAGTATTGCCTACGGATGTGTGTTTGTGACCTAAATAACCCTAAATGTACCTAATAAAAAAAAAAATATTTTTAAAAATATTCTATTTGATCTAAAATTTAAGAAAAATGATCTGCAATGCATACAGTTTTACAAAATAAGACACCTTCTATAAAAACGATTTGATAACAATAATTAAAACAAATACATTTCGGTACAGCTTAAGAATGCAAAATAAAATATGTACAATGTAATTTACCGGACGGATTTATAATTTGGCCTGCACTCTGCACATTTATAAAAGAAAAAAAACATTTAAAAGTCATAAACATAATAATATATTAACCTTACTTATGTTAATATTATTTAATACGAACGTTCACAATTCCGAATACTCATTTTCGATATTATATGTGTTTATATGACGTGTATAATAGAGCTGATGGCGCTTGCGACGACGTGCAATTTCAAGAAAAATATACGATTAAGATCAGCTGTTTAGTTTTTTATCGTGAGCACAAAATATGCGATCGCGTGCATG
>NW_021762528.1:0-1078 GCF_005508785.2 Acyrthosiphon pisum
ATTGAATAAAATTGGTCGTATTATTTACCCACTGACAATATAGAGTTCACAAAGGTTGCGTGTATCTCAATATTATCCGGAATCCACAAGAAACGATTATATCTCACACACTTTTGTAGGTGTCAGGAACGGTCGGGGTAATAATAATAAGAAACACTTTTATTACAGACGACGGCACGTTTATTTCTTAACAAAATAATTATATTGATACACAAGATGTCACGTACGTGCGGTCACAACGACGGTCGTGCCAAAGATGATCGACCACCGCCGCCGGCCGGGCCGGCGGTCCGTGCCGCCGGCGGCGGCCGGACCGGTTCTCGGTCGCAATCTCGCGGACGTCGATAGAGACGCCGCGGTCGTTACGATAACGACCGCGACATACTCCCCCCCCGAGTCCGCGAGACGCGTCCGAACAACCGGACTACTCCGGGTCGGGGTGCGGGGTCTCGGCAGACACCTCCATGGCCTCAATCCACCGCTCGACCACGGCCAGCTGTTGCTCCGGCGTGTTTGGCGGCTGCACGGATGGCTGCTGGACGGCGGGCTGCTGGGCTGGTGATTGGGCTGGTGGCTGGATGGGTGGCTGCTGGGCTACCGGCTGCACCACGGGCTGCTCCACCGCTGGCCGCTGGAACCTGCCTCGCCTATCCCGGACGTCGTGGCGTTGGTACGTGGGCGGTGCTCGACGAGGTGGCACTCGCCCCGGTGGTCCTGCCCTCGTCCGGGCCGCCTCGGGCTGTGGGGTGTTCGCTCGAGTGGAGCGACGTCCCTCGGCGAATCCCCGCTCGAACAGAGCCCACGCAGTCGGGCTTGCCCGTATCCGGCCGAACGATGCGGTGGCCGCGCGTTCGGCTGACCAACCGCCGACCGTGTCCTCCGGACCATCGCCCGACAGCCTCCTGGCTTCCCGCAACAACTGCGCGGCCATTGCCCGGAGCTTTTCCACATGAGCGGCGATCATTCCACGGGATGGCCGGTTGTTGCGGGTTGGTGGCGGGTTTGCTCGTTCTGCCATCTAAACAAAGTATGGTTAGTTAATGTTCTCTGACGGTCCTACAGCTCGCTTCATCGCTGA
>NW_021762529.1:0-1211 GCF_005508785.2 Acyrthosiphon pisum
TGTTTTAAATCCTTATTATAAAATTCCTTACCCTTATCTACATGTAATTTCTTAGGTACATTATGTTTAAATATTTGTGAAAATGCCTCAGATACTTCCAACCCACTTTTTGTTTTCAAAGCAACAGAATAAACTTTTTTGGAAAAAGTATCAATTACATTTAGGATATATTTGAAACCATTATTAGCTTTATACAATGTCTTATGATTGTCATTAACTTTAATTTCATTATGTTTATTTCTTAAATTATAATTGGGATCACTATTTGTAGATTTCGGTCTATAAAAACAGTACAAATCCAAAGTATCCAAGTATCATTTATACCTCTTTGAATAAAATGTCTTGTTTCAAAATGTTTTCTAGCTGGTTTAAATAATTCATAAGCTTCTATAAGTTCTGGTGACTTTGATATATTATTCTTATTTGTGTTACATATTTTACATATTGATAATCTCCTATATTTATTATTTTTTTTAATAAATTCAGGAATACCTATACTTCTAGTTTGTGATTTACATTTTTTACAATAATCCATTTATTTAAGATAAATATTTTTTACAATAATCCATTTATTTAAGATAGATATATTTTATACATTTTTTCTAATCGTATTATTGATAAGATCATAAAAAAATTCTGTACCAGATACTAAACAAATATAACAAATTGTATTAGCAGGCACATCTTCGTTGAAGTGTGCATGTAAGACAATAGTTGGTTTAGATCCAGAAATCTGTGATGGTTGCCTACTCATATCAATTACAAAAAATGGCCTGGTTTTTTTAAATTGTTCTGGAGTTATATACATCAAAGATAAATCTCTATGTACTCTATTATAAACATTCTTATAACTCATTAACATATCATAAGCAACATCAAAATCTTCTTTTTTAAAATCTAAGTTTAATAATTCTTCTGGATATCTCATACCACCAATTTCCAACCAAATATTACTCAAATTACAATTACTAAACTCTATTGGATCTGTCAATTGGTTATTTTTTCTACCTGTTTGAAAAGCTACGATAGCAAATAAAGGATTATGAATATTAATATACTGATTTGTTATATCTTGCTGTAGTTTTTTACCAGTAATATTTCTTGCTTCAATACACTGCCATGATTTGAATCTAAGCATATATTCATTTCTCTTGCACATGAAACTAAATCATGTACCAATTTATATTTATACGCATCATCATAAGTCACAA
>NW_021762530.1:0-854 GCF_005508785.2 Acyrthosiphon pisum
TTGTGGTTTATTGGTTCGGAATTTCCATGCCAATTAATGATATACTGTTCATGAATTCACGATTAAAACAGTATTGTGTGAATGCACATTTCAGTGTTTCAGCTTTTGTCAATATGCAGCAATGATATTATTATAGAAAATTATACTATCTTAGGGATTACGATTGGGTACGAAATCTTCTATTTATAACTTTGGTTATTACTTGATTTTTACTAATATATTTATTTAATCTGCGGGCTACGCTGAATTGAATAAATTCGGAATGACAAAATATTATTAAGAGGATGCTACACACGCATGTGTGGTCTCCGTTTTACAAATGTAAAACATAGTAAAAATGGTTTTGCGTGGATAAGAACCACTATGGCTAAACTTATAGTTCATGTTATGCAACCAAATGTTCCTACTAGGAAGAAGAGAACATAGACTGTGCAACATTGTTTTTAATTTTTCGATATCACAAATACGAAAAAAGTTCTCATAGTTTAAAAATAAAAGTAGTACAGTAAAATGGGGTAACTTTGATAATTTTTTACTGTTTTATGACAATTTCATTTTTTATTAAATGAATAACTTCTGTAGTGTTAACGATAAAACTCTCAAAATTAAATATTAGTTACAACTAGTTCAATATTTTAACGTTTTAATTTTTAAAATTCTGAAATTATCTTTTGAGATATCAATATTTTTTAATATGCTATCAAAGTAACACAACAGCAATTTCGATACCTATATTTCTTAATGTGATATCAAGTAACCCCATTTTATGAAAAAAAATTATTATCATGGTACTCTGGTGATAAAATATATGGGTATCAAAGTTACCCCGCGAAATCCAAAGTTAGGTACCCCAT
>NW_021762531.1:0-785 GCF_005508785.2 Acyrthosiphon pisum
CTTCCAAAGTAATAGTTTCCGCAAAAAAATTCAAACAATTTCGAAATCACCGTTAAAACCACACATTATGAAAAAAAAATTAATAATATTCAGTTCTAATTTCTAAGTATTTTTTTTTTTAAAAATATGCGTAACGAAAATACATAGTTATTGAAGTTTCTTATCAATAACGTCAAAACGAAGTTTCTCCGGGCTTTTTTTTTTTTACATTCTTATAAAGAACCCTAAAATAGACATGTTGGAAAAAAAAATTTGAAAAATCGATAGGTTGCTAAACCAGATTTATGCCAAAAAATCATACAAACAAAATCAATTATTTATTTACTCAAATAGGTATTTAATCATACCTTATTTTTTAATATTTATATTATGATTTGAAAATGTCTTAACTGCTGTAGCACGCATGACACAATATCATTAATATTTAATTTTGTTAAATGATAATAATTTGATATCAATAACTTTTTTTTTATGATAATCAATTAATATATTTTTTTAAATTGTTCTTTTTTCCTTGGTCTTTTTTACCGATTACCATAAGCTGGCGAGCACCATTTCAATTAAAAACTTATAAATAGTTTATTTATTTATTTATTTGATACGTTGTGTCACTCAATATTTTTCAGAACTGACTATCCACTATAAGTACCTACCCAGTACCCACCCACCACCCCTTTTAGCTGTGAGACAATTGTCTCACAAAAATCCTCTCGAGCCGCCACTGCAGTCACACCTGAAGCGATTCTGAAGCTTCAATTTCCAATTGAACATCCACTGCTGAGCTG
>NW_021762532.1:0-798 GCF_005508785.2 Acyrthosiphon pisum
AATATTTTACTTTACTTGGTGAAATTATAAATTCAATTATTTGTCACAAACACGAGAACTTTTATAAAAATATAAGTATTTTGTATTTATTTTAGAACTCTTCACTATACATCTGTTTATGGTTTGAGCAAATTTGAAACTTAGGTAGGTAGTTTTATAAGAACTTTTTTTTTCAATAAGCAAAAGTTTTTTATTAATATATTTTTAAATAGCTAATAAAATCCTTAATAAGTCAGGATCCGTCTGCTCTGTAATTTAAAACCTTTCAAGATTTGAAAACTACATCTCTTATGTATCTATAAATCTCAGAAAAACGTCAAATAAATTACTTTAAAAGTTCCTGTTTGAAGGTTTTTTCTTTGTTAGTTTATATTAAACATTTACTTTAGTTAGCTGATATGTATTTTGTTTTTAAAATTGATTTATATATGTAAACCATTTTCTTAAGCAAATATAATATAAATTTGAATTTTTCTGTATAATATTTTATTAACAAAATGCATCAAGTGCATAAACATAACATGTATATATAATCTGTATATAAAATTATTCGTTCAGTATATTATTTACAACTACCCATCAGAAAATTGAATACAAATAGTTTTATATATAAATATATAAAAGTAATAAATTATATTTATATTTCTTTTAACTTTTTAGATTGTAATACTTCTCGATTTTCTTTATTATTATAATTAACAAATTGAAATATTCAATACTTTATAATACATAGAGTATGATTTAATAACCAATAGAATATTCTATTTTAGTTTTCTGAATTGTTATTAGAAAGGATAA
>NW_021762533.1:0-1017 GCF_005508785.2 Acyrthosiphon pisum
GTTTAATAAAACACACTACACACTACAGTTACACAGTATAATCAATTGTTCGGGAGGTTTATTTGTTTTTAGAAAGAGCTGAAAGAAATGAAGAACATTTTTGTGATAGCTGTTTTAAAATTGACTATAGCTATTATAAATGTATACATATATAACCAGAAATAGGAAAAAAGGCAACTAAAAAAAAGCAATGGAAAAAAGCAAACAACATTGATGTTAGTTTTTTAAATATGTATTAAAATTGAAACATGTTTAATATTCAAGATTTAGGTAATTAAATATCTATAACATACAAAACAATATTTTTACTTAATCATCGAAAAAATATATATGTTATACCCTATGAACAATAATATGTTTTTTAAATGTTTTTTTTTAATTACAATGTTGTGAATGTAATGATTTTAACAAAAACATTTTGAATATATTTTTAAAACATTTTTTTTTTACATTAAAAAAAAAAAATATGAAAAAAACCTTTTTAATTTTTTTTAAAAACATTTTTCATATGTATTTTCTATGTGCTTATAATTATATATATATTAATGTACATGATTGTAATTATCTTAAAAAAAACATATTAAAGATATTTTTAAAACATTTTTCATATGTATTTTACGTGTGTTATTTATAATTATATATATAAATAATATATATAATAATTATATAATAATGTAATAATATGATCTACACTATTGATAAAATTACACCTAATAAAATATTATGGGTTTTCTTAACGGTGACGTGATATTAATCATTATTAACAGATAATTATTATGACAATAAATTGAATTGTATCTACTAATGGTGGAAGGGCCGGGAGCGTTACAACAATAGAACGCGCGCCCGATCACCTTTGCGTAATTGCCTGCGCTTATAATTGTTGGATGAGTGTCACACCGACCGACCTTTGTTTTTTGTGTGTATTTATGTAATAGTACTCAACAGGAATTGGACAGGTTCGCCGAGCAAGACCTGTGAGTACTAGTGTGCAGGTGGTGTGTGTAGATGTGTATA
>NW_021762534.1:0-902 GCF_005508785.2 Acyrthosiphon pisum
TATTGAATTTAATATTTATTATTGTATACCTAATCGACTATAAATTTTAATATGACAGACAAGTAACAACAGTACCTATTCGAATTCGGGACTCGGGTATTTTAAATTATAATTAGTATAGTGTTGATTGTTGACCAAATGCTATTTGGCATTTTATATTTACATTTGTATATTATAATTTATAAAGAATTAAGACAGACGACGACGGTACGCGTCTATTATTGGATATTATTGTTGTATTATTTTTGATTTGTAGCTAGGTGGTGTAAAATGTAAATGTGTAATCCAGGGCTGTATATGGATAATATTTCTAAACTTAAATTACTGTAATTATTGTACTTATGTTTTATACATTAATAATTATTGTAAATAGATAATTCAGACTTTTTTTTAAATCATAAATATTTCATTAGTGAGGGGAGGCCTTAAAAAATACGGCCTTTGGCGTATAAACTTTTTTTCGGTTCAATAATAAGGTAGCTAGGCTGCCACTGCGGATGAAGTCTACTCACGCCTACTCAAAATTCAAAACCCACAAAAGTGTAACCCGGTTTTAAACCCGAAACCCGCAAAAAATTGTACCCGGTTTCTAAAACGAAACCCGAAACCCGCAAAAAATTGTACCCGGTTTTGAACACGAAACCCGAAACCCGAAATATTCACCCGATCTTTCAATGCTTATAAAAAATAATTGTACCTATGTATTTTTAATATTTTTCAACTGCTATTGTAACAATATATCAGAGCCTTGTATTAAATTTTTACACTTTTTGGCCAAACAGATAAACTTTATTGATGTTTATAGAAAAAAAAATTAAAAAAATTGAAAACTGACCATGTCCGTAAACAGCTCAAAAAGTGTCAAATTATTTTCAAAATTTCATCGTATATAGAAAATACTA
>NW_021762535.1:0-760 GCF_005508785.2 Acyrthosiphon pisum
TCATTTTTCATTTTTTTAATTTTTTTTTTCTATAAATATCAATAAAATTTTATTTGTTTGGTAAAAATGCGCGAAAATTTAATGCAAGGCTCCTGATATATTGTTACAATAGCAATTGTAAAATATTAAAAATACATAGGCACACATTTTTTTTATAAGCATTTGAAGTTGAAATTTTGACAAAATTTATCAAATTTAAAATTGAATAATTATTTTGTAGTTAAAAATTTATAAAATGTTCAACTTTTATATCTAAGGATTGAAAATTTAAAACAAGATTCCTTGTAAATATTTAATTCTGTTACCAAAAATTCTAAGAAATACATAAGCACAGTTTATTTTTATAGTCATTTTAAGTTCAAATTTGGACGAAATTACATATTAAAAAACCAAGAATAACTATTTTAATTATTTTGTTGTGATTGTATAATACTATTCGTGGGTAGGTACTTGAAACTTATAAAGTATACTATTATATATCTATGATAGTATCACGGTTTTTTTGTTGTTGTATAACGCGTTATAAGTATCTAATAGATAATGTGATATGATTAATTTGGAATTTATGATAGGTATCTATTATAGGTAAATTTTTTTTTTATACCATAGATATAAATGTATAATATTATGTCTTATATCTAGACTGACAAACCGTCTCAGCTCAGAATCGTTTTTCTTATACAGTGATATTATATCATTGAATTCAAATTTAATACTATTCATTATACAGTGACCCACTTGTAACCTACTGTACAGCAGA
>NW_021762536.1:0-1150 GCF_005508785.2 Acyrthosiphon pisum
CTAATCCTTTTTACTTTTTAAAATATATTTATATATTTTACAGGTAATTACCACGGGGATTGGTGGTACACTACAGGTAATTATTGAACATAATATAATATACAAATTAATTATTTGTTTTTGCAAATGTAATTTATTCTCTTAATTATACATTTATACTTATTTAAACATTTTTTTCCAGCAATACTGCACTAGGTACTAATATTTATTTACTTTCATACATTTAAATTTTATATATATTTACCACCAAGCCAAGCCAATACTTCTTTGCATATTATTTGTTTTATATATATTCTTATTTTTTTGTACTCTTCTGTTTAAGGCGTTTAAGCATCAAAATGACAAAAGTAAATCTGCATAAGCTGATTGCCGTTTTGAAAGAAAACGGATGAACTCCCTGTCAGTGGAATAATGTAAAATGTGGTGATGATATCATCAGTGGCGGATATCCTATACTCAAGGTGTATCGGTCGATACACCTTATAATTGGGTGGGTGGTCAATGGCCACGGACCATGGTGGGTATAGTGGGTAGGTAGGTACCTAATGACCTTAACTGAATAAGAAAAATATATTTAATATACCAACCGATGGCTACCTTATACTGCATTCATAGTGTAAGTATTAAGACAGTAGGTAAGTAATAAGTGCCCAACATCAAACAAGTTTAGTAAAGTGAAATGCTATTGGCATGGTTAAGATATAGGTACGTATTATAGTAGATACAAGTATACAACTACAAGTTAAATTTTAAAACATACAAACATATTATTATTATATTACAATATAATATTCTCTGGTCTGCGGCAATACCCTATGGTAAGTATAAATAGGTATACGACGACGTAATTTGTCCGACTGTGAGTGGCCTGTTAATTGGTATAATATAGTTATGCGGAATTTTCAATAAAAATCTATTTTTGTAAACAGAATTATACTCAAATAATTTTTCCCCTACCGAGTATGACTGTCACAACGGCTAACAATAAATTGTCGATTTAGTTTAATAAAAATAGTAGCTATCCAGTAATGGCTATTGAGTATTGATTGAAAAAAAAATAATGTATTATTCTTAGTGATTCTATGTCGTACTGTCGTTATTCCTTATTATATATTAACGGGTTGTATTAATATTGAATACCTATTTCATT
>NW_021762536.1:3286-4308 GCF_005508785.2 Acyrthosiphon pisum
CATTAAAATCCCATCGGGTTTTTGGGTTTTTTTGGGGTTTTATTTGAAAAAACCCGAAAAAACACAACCCGTATGGTTGTATTAACTATTTTTATTTGGTCATATCATTTGACTATATTATTATGATTGTATTAACTATTTTTATTTAGTCATATCATTTTGACTATATTTTACAGTTAAATCAACCAAAATATTTCAACTAATTATAGTTAGTTGATTTCGCTAACTTATTTGGTAAAAATGTAGTATATTCAACTAAAATATGGTTGATATAACTATAATATTTCTACCTAAAACTTTTTAGTTAATATTTTTTTCCGTGTAGACAAAAAAAAACCACATATCATCCGATCATCGTAAAATCAATATACCATTCATCGCTCCGCTCACAATCTAAAATTAACTTATACAATTGTTGTGTCTTATGAAATTTAATTTATATACATCTACGATTTATGATTTTAACAAAATAATAATGCAATAATTATAAAATCCAACCATTGATGATTAATGAACATAATAAAAACATTTATCATTAATGATGAAAATCCACGATACAAATTAAACTATTTTGTTTTCTTGAAACTGGGTTATGTAGGTATTAAAAAAAATTATTGTTGTAAATAATTTATTTGTATTATCATACATAGGTAATCCTAATACATCTGAAACTTGTGTAGATTCAGCTGAAAGCCCTGTTGACTTGGATAGCAATGTAATGCACATGTAATTAATATATTTTTGAAGTCCCTAAGATTTAAAATGAGGTTGACTGCCTTGCCTATATTACCATTACTTGAAGAAAAAAATAAACAAGAAAAAGCAATTAACAGAGAAATAGTTAAGGTACTAATCGACGCAACACTGTTTTTAAGTAGAAACTGTTTATCATTTCGTGGACATCAAGAATCTTTAAAAAAACCGGGTAAACGTGGAAATTTCTTAAATCTTATTGACATGATGTCAAAATACTCTCCATGTCTTGCTTCATACATTACTCAATTAGAAATGTCAACAAAAAA
>NW_021762537.1:0-730 GCF_005508785.2 Acyrthosiphon pisum
ATCTATGGTATTAAAAAAAAATTGATCTATAATAGGTACCTATAATAAATTCCAAATTAATCATATCATAATATCTATTAGGTACTTATAAGTTATAACGCGTTATACATCAACAAAAAACCGTGGTAAAATCATAGATATATAATAGTATACTTTAGAAGTTTCAAGTACCCACGAATAATATTATACAATCACAACAAAATAACTAAAAGAGTTATCCTAGGTTTTTAATATGTAATTTCGTCCAAATTTGTACTTAAAATGACTATAAAAATAAACTGTTTAAATGTATATTTTAGATTTTTTGGTAACAGAATTTATTACTTACGTGGAATCTTGTTTTAAATTTTTAATTCTTAGATACAAAAATTGAACATTTTATAAATTTTTAACTACAAAATAATTTTTCAAATTAAAATTTGATAAATTTTGTCAAAATTTGATCTTTAAATGCTTATAAAAAAAAATTGTGCCTATGTATTTTTATTATTTTTCAACTGATATTGTAACAATATAGCAGGAGCTTTGTATTAAATTTATACACTTTTTGGCCCAACAGATAAAACTTTATTGATATTTATAGAAAAAAAAACTAAAAAAATTTAAAACTGAAAATGTCAAACAGCTCAAAAAGAGTCAAAATATTTTCAAAATTGTATGGTGTATAGGAAATGCTTATATAAACATTCAATAAAAATTTCATGTATCTGCAGTTATTCGTTTTTGATTA
>NW_021762538.1:0-786 GCF_005508785.2 Acyrthosiphon pisum
ATATGTGTAGATATTTGTACCTACAAAATCCTGGGTAGTGGGTAAACATGTTGTATTTCCCTGACTATCTCATAATGTATAATGTTCACTTAATTACAAGGTTTTAATAAAAAAGAATCCATTTAATAATCAAGTTAATGATTTGAAATTGTTAGAATATGAATATCACACTTGTCATAAACGCTTTAAGACTGGGGTCTTCAACCTTAATGAGAATTTCAGAAAAAAAATTAAAAACTATAATAATTGTCCTTTAATAATTATAAAATTAAAAACATTTCATATTATAAAACTAATAATATAATAGTTATTATTGGGTTTTTTTTTAGAGTTGACAAAATTAGTTTTTAAGTATTAGTCAATCTAATTTTTGTTTAGGATTAATTTGGTTTTGATATAATATAATGTTCAGATATAGAAATGCTACTAAACAGAGACATAAGATTAAGGAGAATTAGCATATAAAATTGGAGAAAAATTAAATTACAAGTTAACGCTCATTGTGATATTTCACTTATAATAATATAACCTATAACTAATTTTGTTAATGGCCGAATCCTTCACATTTTATATTAATATTCAGTGACGCCGATCCCTATGTAAAGGTTTGGCTCTAGCCCGAAATTTTTTGTAAATTTAGGATGAGGCCGCTTCATAATGGCCCTAATACAAATATCTATATTGATTAATATATAATATAATATTCAACCAGCTATTTTTACTTAAATGAGTGATTGTTGAGTGCGTACAAATAACAATTTATATTTTGTGCGTATAATTGGTCTT
>NW_021762539.1:0-1096 GCF_005508785.2 Acyrthosiphon pisum
AAATTTTCAAGCTTTTCTATCCAACAAATAAAATTTTATTGATATTTTTAGAAAAAAAACTAAAAAAAAATGGAAAATGAAAATGTCCATAAAGAGCTCAAAATAAATCAAAATATTTTGAAAATGTTATGGTGTATAGAAAATGCTTAGATAAACATTCAGTCAAAATTTCATATATCTACGGTCATTTTTTTTTAAAGTTACACCAAAAACCAAAATCGATTTTCTCAAAAACAGATTTTGCGTAAAAATTCCCGTTTTTCCTTAATTTTTCTTTTGTTTTTCACGGCGCTTTTGAAAACTATTGGAAAAATTTTACTTTTGACCCCCCAAAGTACCAACTAAATTCACTTTCCTATCAGAAAAGGTACTGTTGAAGAAAATTCAAGCACTTTTACTGTCCTAAAACGTGATGACAGACACAAAAATAAAAAATACATAAAAAAAAAAACACACATCATTGTAAAATCAATACATTCATCGTTCCACTCAGAATCTAAAATGTGTTTGATTCACTCTATTATTAAATCAAACACCACAAAATTTGAACTGCCATACCTAAATTTGCAATGTTATCCATTTGTAAGACTGAGACAATACTAATTGTGACTGTGGTGTCAAGCTCACAGATCTTTTACAGTATTTCCACACTCTTCTTAATTTATGGTTATCGCGAATTTAAAAATCATGTTCTCAGATCTAATAATTGATGTTTAACATAATTGTGCTTACATTTCCCCAATATAGGTACCTAATACCTAACTTTTTTTGTAATTTGGGTGGACAGGAAATATGTTGAAATTAAACTAGTCGAAACTGCGGGTCACGTTACTGGTTATATATTATACTTGTATTATGTTTTGTATACATGGGCGTAGATTTTTGTGTGACTTGAAAATTATAAAAACATTTAAAACTATAATTTCGGATAAAATGTTAAAAATGAAAGTAAACAAAATGAGGGGGCTGTAGCCCCCATAGCCACCATACATACTAGCTACGCTCATGATTGTATATTATACCTAGTATAGTAGTATGTGTGTATTACGCACTTATAGATTATAGTAGGTATAATTTGTATAAATATTGTATATTG
>NW_021762540.1:0-1097 GCF_005508785.2 Acyrthosiphon pisum
TTGTAAACGATAATAAATACTATAATACAATTATGAGATAAAATGCAACAGTATTATTTATTTTCATTGAATAATTTGCTACCAGATGGCGATTTTTTTTATGTCGAGTTACATTAAGTTTTTAAAAACAGGGTATTGAGGATCAGGAGATGATGTGTAATAATTAATTTTGACTTAATAAAAAAAAACTTTTATTTTATTTTAAAAGTGTTATACATAAAATCATTATTTTAATATATCTGATGATGTTATCCACGAATTTTGACTTGAATCAAAACCTAACCATTTAACAAACATTTTGTTCCCAACTTTTTTTACAATACGTTCAATGAGAAAGGTGTTTGGAAAATCAGTTAATTTAATTTCCTGTTCATAAAAACCACCTAAGATTATCATCCTTTAGCTGATAAGTTACTGGATTTGTTTGTAAAACTTTTGAAACTGTAAATATTTCCGTTGTCCAATTTGGTGTATATCCTTTACTAAATATATGTTTATACTTTGATATTCGTACTTTATCGTTAACTTTAAATTTTGGCTTATACAATGTTTGAGAATTTATATATGTATTAAACTTAATTCTGTTTGTATCCATTCGAGCTTCATTAGGTGTACATTTGATTGTTCTATGTTTTGTATCATTATAGTTATGATAATTTTTGATATTGCATTATACCAATTCCATGTACCTGTTGCAGTAAAATGTTTATATATATTATTTTTAAGAGTTTGGATCACGCGTTCTGCGATTGAGAATTTAATAACACTGTATGAACTGTAATGTTTAATTTTATATTTTTTCATTAAATCTTGAAATTGAGTATTATAAAATTCTGTACCATTATCTGTCTGTAAAAATTTTGGATTAGCTTTTTTCAATATACTTAACATTCCTTTTGTACATTCTTTCGCTGATTTATTTTTCAACGGTTCTACAAATACATATTTGCTATATGTATCTATAACAACTAATATGAATTTAAAACCATATTTTTTTTTAGAATGAGATTGCATATCCATTAAATCAGCTTGCCAGAGGTCGTCAATAAACCGTGTTACCACACTGCGCCTAGGAAATATTTTTCTCGCTGGTCGAT
>NW_021762541.1:0-945 GCF_005508785.2 Acyrthosiphon pisum
TAAAAATCACATAAAAATATACTGTATATTTTTGTTACAACTTATAAAATATAATAACAAACTCAAAAGTAACTAAATAAAAACAATTCATTTTAACTACCTATTTATTTAAATAGTTCCATAATTTATCATAGGTTTGTTCTTTATTATCTTAAATAATAATATTTTAAAGGTAATTGATTAAATAATAATACAAAATATATAAATAATTATTAAATCTATGGTAAGAAAAATTATGATTTGATCACGTGCATTTAGATAAAAATGCAGAATGATGCAGCGTCCCGTGCGTGTCTCTTCAAAATGAGAGTAGGGGTACGCTAAAATGTCTGAAAAATTAGTTGGGGTACTCCGTCCCCCTGCGTCCCCCCCCAAGTCGAGCACTGCTTATATACAAGGCGTATCATGAATGTGAATTATGATGTTTTTAGAATTTTTCATATCATAAACCCAACATCCAATTGTCATATTATATTGTATAAGAAATTAAATGTTTAGTGCACCACTCAGTATTTTATATTTGAATAACCGATAAATTGTAGTGTTGGAGTATGATATATTTTTTGGTATTTATATCGTTTCACACACACAATATCAATTTCAAATGCCAATATCGTAATATGAACAATTAATTTATTAATGTATTAGTTTTTTTTTACATTTATACTAAAAAGTTTCTATAAACGTATAATTTTATATTATACCTATTACTTACATAATAAAAAAAAATTAGAATAAATAGGAAATTATTTATAAATAAAATAATATTCGACTATCTACTTATATTTACTGTATAGTTGGTGATTTTTGATTAAACCATTACATTTATCTACATCAAAATATAAATAAATAGATTATAATATAAGGTCTAATTTATCTATATTGAATATCAAAGAACTGTTGTTCGATACCAATATTTTGCATTACTAATAAATTGTATTATAA
>NW_021762542.1:0-3693 GCF_005508785.2 Acyrthosiphon pisum
AGCAATAAAAAATATAAATAAATATGGCTATGCCTATACTTCTTCTTGTTAGAAAACAAAACGAGAGAAAAGGATAAGGTGTTTTTTTTCTGTACTTTCCGCATATTTTTTATCACTTCTATCCCGATTCTACTTCTTCTACTTCTACCACTACTAGTAAACTTCTACTATGACTTCTTCAACAGTTCTACTTAATATATACTGCTACTGCTAATGTCAACTTATACTGCTATTACTATTGCTTCTTATATTACTCCTAAAATAATACTACTACTGCTAGTATAGGATATTTATACTTTATACTAATATACTACTAACTCTTTATTTCGTTTACCGTGCACGGTCGAGTGAAAAATCAAATAAATATATAATAAAATCTCCCGAGGCAGCTGACAACTTTTTTTCATTCACTCTTTCCGCCATTCGAGAGACTTGTACGTTTTTCCAAGGATGCAGGTTTAATAACGCCATTGTATACACACATACATAGAGCGACAGAAAGCATATTATTATACGTTTATTCTTCTTATTCTGATAAATCAGTACGTGGCACACACACACACACACACATGCACTTACATATTACTCCAATACCATGATTGATGGCGCAATACAATATTTTTCTATGCTTACGATATTATATTATTTTCGGGCGCCGAAACTTTGCAGATGTCCTTCAGTTACTGTACTTTTAATAACAACTGTGCTGTATTTCAATGTTTATTTTGTAATTTATTTTCACTAAAAAATAAATCAAAAAGAACCAACTTATTTTTAAAATTTTACAACGTGCGATAAATAAATAAATATTGATAATTCAAAAATATTTTATTTAAATTATTTTACATATGATTGTTTCATTAACACGTTATATTTACGTGTAGTTTCCATAATATCCTAATAAAATATTATGATAATCATATTGAAACTTAATAATATAATGCATTGTCGTTTATTTAATCTATTGATTCTACAATAATATGAAGAAATTAATGTTTTGTTGAATATATTTTATAAAGCAGCTAGGTAATGGTATTTGGTAGCAATGCTATTTATTATATAAGTAAAGAAAAATCTTAGAAAGAGTTATTTTAATACTTAAGACTTTGCAGCAGAATAAATCCAAATACTCACAATATCCTTAAAAATCATTAACTCGAAAACTAAAATAACCTGAGTTATCTCGAGTGATTACATAACACCATAATCGTTTCCCCAATGTTTATTAATTTAATTGAACCTGTCAAATAGCTAGTATTAAATCAAATGAGTCATTAAAATAATAATAATAATAAGGCACTTACGAATCAACTATTTCTATAGAAAAATGTAGGGAGTTGGCAAGCACAACGTGCTGCAGGATGCAAAGCGCAAAGACCACTAACCTAACATAATGAAAATATAATTATATTATATGAAATTGAAATAGCTAACGACTTCGTAATTTCCACGATCAATTATTATCTACATTTTAAATTGTTCGTTAGTTTTTCTTTACGTACATACGTAGTATAAACTGCTTAATCTAAAAATTAAATCTTTAAAGTATACCTACTCACGAAATGAAACATCTGATCTAAAAAAGTTAGTACATTATATTTGAACACTTATATTACCATAAAGAGGGATAATCATAAACATAAAAAAAGGGAGAAAGTAGATAACCGCTGTGCTGAACAGTAGGTGTCGGGTTAGATCTCGTCATTGAGTAAGTCACTGTAATGTAAGTGTTAAATTTAAACTCAATGATAAATCATTGCATAAAAAAACGATTTTGATCGAAGACGACCATTAATACCATGTATATTAAGAAGTATATTTTACGATACATTTATATTGCTATTATAGTTTATTTTACTATTGGTAGGTTGAATTAATTTTTGTCAAAAAGATGGAATTTATTGTATTATCAATATTTAATTACTAAAATATTATATATGCATATATTTTTTTTTTTATTAATTAACCCGCGGCAGCTTAGGCCATTGGGCGATTTTTAAATTGTGGGGGAGGGAACTGTAGGTGTAAACACGTGTATATAGTTTTGGCAGATTTTTTAGTGGGCACTCGTGGGTATCTGCCATGCCCGGACACCGTGACTTGTCCGAAGAAAAATGCCCCCCGTGAACGAAGGTTTGTACCGGCGCTTATCATGTATTATTATTGTTAACTATTGAGGCAATACCGACTTACTGGATAATGGTGAGAATAGTTTCGTGGTATAAAAATGTAACCAATACTTTAAATGCAATAAAAAGTAAAAATTCCATTGTGTACATAAAATATAATAATATACGTAAAAGTTTCATGTTCCTACAAATAAAATTTTTCAATTTTTGAATTATAATAAAATAATAACCCAAATCATTATTCTTTGTTTAAAGTACTTTAAACATCTCATTTCGTCTAAATTCGAACTTCAAATGTCTACAAAAAATGTGATAATTTATAATTAATAATTACCACATTTTCATATAATTATTATATCATTTATAATTACCTTGGTAATGTTTAGTATATTTAATTTACGTTGTAACTTTTAAAAATATTTATGCATAAAAAAAAAAACACAACTCCTAAGTCCTAATAATTATTATTATAGATAACATATTGATATTAATTACTCATAGTAGCTAACTGATACAGATAACATTTCACAAGACTTACATTTATTTGTATGATATCATGACGCATTCTGAATTGTGTACCTATAATATAATATTATATTCATGATATAGTATATCGAAAGCTATAGACTAATATTGTATTGATTATATTTTATTTTTATTAATCTATAGTGTTTGTATATATTATTTAGTAAGTAAATACTATGTTATTGTACATTTTTTTTTTATTTTTTACGTGGACTGTGGAAGTCCATTGGTTTTATATTTTGAGAGATATTTTGACAGGGTGGTATTCAACAGATTTCGTGATTTTTTCGAAAACTATTAAGAGCTGTACAATTTCTGACTGATCCTTCTGAGAACAACATATTACATACAAATTTAGTCTGAAAATCTACCCTTCGGAATTCTTTGTACATTTTTACAACACCAGAAACTGTTTTCATAAATGAATTATTGTGAAACCAATAGTTACCTTATTGTTTCATTCGTAACATAAAAAAATACATTGTTGTATCGGAGTTCAAATTCTATGGATTTTCATACATTCGTTCCACTTCCCGTTTTATTTTTGAAATACAATGACGTACCTCTGTGTATAATCTTAAACGTCTCATCTCATTATATTACGTTGGGATATAATTTAAAACTATGCTCACAGCATATATTTATGAATTTTTTTTTGTACATATATAAACTTATAATTATAATATAAAAGGTATGTTTAAAAAAGTGGATGCACATGTCATGAATCTTTTTCATTTTTTAATACACATTTTACAATCACATCATAACGAGAATTTAAATCTGGGGAGCTGCAGCTTGTAGGGAAGCATATATTAAGAACTCTTTACGTCATTGTATAATGTATATGATATACGTGACGATAGAGTTTGTGTACGTACCATACGAGACATACTCGTATAATTAATGTACCGTTCGTAATATCTATAATCAGTAGTCACGTGAAATGGTATTGCTATGGACCCTTTGCCATTTCATGGAAATGCAATCCCACCGATATTAAAAGATCTTCATCTTTTAAAAACTTGAAATTTATTACGTT
>NW_021762543.1:0-930 GCF_005508785.2 Acyrthosiphon pisum
CTTCTGTAGTGTTAACGATAAAACTCTCAAAATGAGATATTAGTTACAACTAGTTCAATATTTTAACGTTTTAATTTTTAAAATTATGAAATTATCTTTTGAGATATCAACATTTTTTAATATGCTATCAAAGTAACACAACGGGCAATTTCGATACCTATATTTCTTAATGTGATATCAAAGTAACCCCATTTTATGAAAAAAAAATTTAATTATCATGGTACTCTGGTGAATAAAAATATATGGGTATCAAAGTTACCCCGCGAAATCAAAGTTAGGTACCCCATTCTAATTAAAAATTTAAAGCTAATGTAATGCAGTTAGTTATAGTATTAGGATTAAGGGGGGTGTGGGGGACAAATCCCCCCATGGACATGTGTAACATAAACTATTCCAGCACCCCCTAAATTCACACCCAATGTGCGCCTATGGACTTATAGGTGTTAGATTGAATAAGTATCTAATGCGAGCGAAGCGACCAAATTTCTTTCTGTTTAGGGTCCCCTTCAAATATTTCCCTGTGACATAAAATACTACCTATCCACCTCTGATTCTGCCGTTAGAAAATTAATTAATGTTGTAATTAATTTTAATAGGGAAGACTTAATGGTCTAGCTATGCTCTCGATCGACAAAAACGATTCAATTACTCCTGATTAAGTGCTGATTGAACTATCCAATAAAAAAAAGATACTATAATTTTTATTATAAATAATTAATAATATAATATATATAATATTCTGTACATACTATGTGCATATTAAATAATAAATAGTATTTAACTGCTATGAGTTATGTAAGTCTTTTTATTTGTTTTTTATTTTGCCTATTAATATTTATACGTGTAATGCGTGTTTGATTGTTAGGAAAATGGGTAGTTTTAAAGAAAAGGTTTTAGTGTTGGTTATATTTTTTGTGCACTGACAGCATG
>NW_021762544.1:0-811 GCF_005508785.2 Acyrthosiphon pisum
ATCTGCGAACTACTAAACTAGGCATAAATACAAACAAACAATAATAAAAAAATTAGCAAGGTATTAGGAATTCAACCGGTGTCGCTACCAAATCATGGGTCGCGTAATCTATAAAAATGGGTCGTGACAAGTCTGTTTTGTTTTTAAAAAAATAAGTTTATTATAAAATTATAAATTATGGATTCGAATAAGTTATCAATGGATTGAAGAACCATATTTTACAGTAGATATAATGATAGTTAAAATGTCTACTAAAATCAATAAATTGAGCTTACTTGTGATTCCAATATTAAACAAATGTTTATTGAAACTTTTTTGGAAATGTTTTTGGCACATTTATGCACGAGAAGTTACGCAAAACTAGCAGCTTAGTCTTTTTTCTTTTATGGCCTACAAAGGTGACACGAGTCGTGAAAATATTGTTACAAAAACAGTGGATCACGAGTCAAAAAGGTTAAACATTACTAGTCAAAACAATAGATAGGATGAAAAATATTGTTATATTAAAAAATGTAAAATTACTAGGTATTCATTAGGTTTATCGTTGAAAAAACACTTTAAATCCACTCCAAATTTTAATAAAAATTATTTTGGGCATTAGTTTGGTCCGTCCCCCCGTCCAAGTAAAAAAAAAAAATAGTTGGGGTACGCAAAAAAAAAATAAAAATAGTAAAGGAGCTCCGTCCCCCTGCGCACCCCCCCAATTCGAGCACTGCGTGTCTTGTAAATACCTAGTAATACTTATTTCAAATAGTTATTTGTATAATAAGTTATTATTATATTCTATAATACGAATACCCATGTATATTGG
>NW_021762545.1:0-787 GCF_005508785.2 Acyrthosiphon pisum
ATAACAAAGAACATGATTTTGACTAGGTATTCATGAGCGTACGATTGCGCGTGTTATTGGATGCAACGTTGCCAAATTGTTTGTAACAAATTTCAATTATTTCGTAACTAATTTTTATATTTAAATACAGATACAAAATCATCCATTCAGTAAATTTTTAAATATATTTAATTAAATACTGATTATTATAAAAAAAAATATCGTTAAATACCTATACGTAAATAACACAAAATTAAACAAACACTTACCATACACACGTATTGGTATAGGTACGTATAGGTAGGTACCTATAGTCTATGTCATAAAAGAAAATAATTATCGTTATAAAAAAAAAAATCATTAAAAATGGTTGAATATTCGAATAGATAAGTAAAAAGTAAATAATTGAAAAAATTTGACAAATTACATTTAATATTTTTAAGTTAAATTAAAACACGATAACATGACATGTTATTTTTATTGTGTTCTGCCGAGCGCAAAACTGTCTATGTTACTCACTTGTAAGACGGAGAGTGGTACGCGGTGATCGCCGACACATACTAGGTATTGTTCGTTGGCTGGTCGCTTGGACAGACATTTATTATGTGTATAAAAATATATAATAACATAATCTAAAAGTTTCATATACCTACTCAAGAATAATATTTTTAAATTTAAACAAAATAATTAGAACCGCTATTCTTGGTTTAATTATGTAATTTCGTCAAAAAATTAACTTAAAAAATATATAAAAAATAACCGTGTTTATATATTTTTTAGATATTTTGGATACAGTGTAAAGAATCAA
>NW_021762546.1:0-1236 GCF_005508785.2 Acyrthosiphon pisum
CAAACAAAAAATATCTATAAGGAAGTCAAATTACATTTTTATGATCGTTTGAAATTCAAATTTTTACAACAATGGATATTCACTCGATTTCTCATGTAGCGATTTCCTTATTTTGTTGTAATTCAAAAACGAATAACTGCAGATACATGAAAATTTTACTGAATGTTTATATTAGCATTTCCTATACACCATACAATTTTGAAAATATTTTGACTCTTTTTGAGCTGTTTACGGACATTTTCAGTTTTCAATTTTTTTAGTTTTTTTTTCTATAAATATCAATAAAGTTTTATCTGTTGGGCCAAAAAGTGTATATATTTAATACAAAGCTCCTGATATATAGTTACAATATCAGTTGAAAAATATTAAAAATACATAGGCACAATTTTTTTTTATAAGCATTTAAAGATCAAATTTTGACAAAATTTATCAAATCTTAATTTGAAAAATTATTTTGTAGTTAAAAATTTATAAAATGTTCAATTTTTGTATCTAAGAATTAAAAATTTAAAACAATATTCTACGTAAGTAATTAATTCTGTTACCAAAAAATCTAAAAAATACATTTACACAGTTTATTTTTATAGTCATTTTAAGTACAAATTTGGACGAAATTACATATTAAAAACCTAGGATAACTATTTTAGTTATTTTGTTGTGATTGTATAATATTATTCGTGGGTACTTGAAACTTCTAAAGTATAATATTATATATCTATGATTTTACCACGGTTTTTTGTTGATGTATAACGCGTTATAACTTATAAGTACCTAATAGATATTATGATATGATTAATTTGGAATTTATTAATGGTACCTATTATAGGTCAATTTTTTTTTAATACCATAGATAAGTATATATATGTCTAATACATAGACTGATATACCGTCTCCGCTCAGAATCGTTTTTCTTATACAGTGATATTATATCATTGAATTCAAATTTAATACTGTCCATTATACAGTGACCCACTTCTAACCTACTGTACAGCAGAGCGACATCCACTTACCCACCTTTTTTAAATATGGAATGCATGCAGAGTTACTCTACTGTAGATATAATATTATAATATATACTATAGTACATATGTATCCAATATTCTTGTAACCGCAATCGTAATCAAGAATCCAACTTCTATTTGCTATTGATTATATTGAGAGTTGCTGAATTTTATAGCTTATTTTATGAACACAATTATATTTCAGTACCTACAAGGCTGCATTGACGTAACGAAC
>NW_021762547.1:0-768 GCF_005508785.2 Acyrthosiphon pisum
TGTTGGTTACACTGTTTTTTTTTATCTAAATTTGATAAACAAATTTACAATTATTTTTTTTTAATTTTCAAAGTTGATTATTTTTTTTTATTATTTTCAGTCATGACAAAATTTATTTTATCATGTATTCAGTTACTAACGATTAAGTGTTTGAGCAGGTTGTGTCTCGTTCACTAATTTTCTCATCATCTCATCAAATTGTTTTTTTCTAAGTTATTCTTTAATTTTTTTTAAAAATGAATTTCCAAAGATGTTCAAACGATATCCAGTCATTGGTCGACCAAATACGATTCAATTCAACGCCAGCCCATCCAGAATTATCTACATTTGTATCTAGGTTACGAACTTTTAAGTCGTTTCCATCGAACACCGGTCAAAATAAGTACAAATTAGCCGAATTCGGATTTTACTATATCAATCTCGACGATGCAGTTCAATGTCATTGGTGTGGAATAATTCTGCATAGTTTTGAAATCGATAATAATTGCTTCATAGAGCATACTCGCTTCTCACCAAAATGTTTATATGTATTATTAATGAAAGGAAATCAATTTGTACAAAAAGTATTAAGTAAATATTGTAAAACCGAAGTTATTTGTAATTGTGAAACTGGTTCGTATGACACATTTGTTAAATCATGTTTTTTTTTATATATATATATATATAGGTATTATACTGTTTATAATATTTGCTGTATTGGTTTAAAAAAAAAAAATAAAAAAAAATTGAATGTTTTATCTTAAATGTGTTAATATTTGATTTAATATC
>NW_021762547.1:3350-4134 GCF_005508785.2 Acyrthosiphon pisum
TCAGACATTAATATATTTAGAATGTACCATAGCATTGAGTAGTGTTACGACTGGCCTCCAATTTGCTTTGGTTATAAGATATTTGTTAAGTAGTTACTAACCTCTGAATCAGTTGAAGAAATTGTACGGTACGACATTTTCTTTTTTTTTCGTTAGATATTTCTGTTGAACTGAGCTTCTTGTCCTGGGATGAAATCTTGAAGACTAGTGAATATTAGTGAATTCCCTCTGTCTTTTATACACAGATTTTTGCCACTACTTCAATAATTGAATATACAAATGTCCATAGCAATGGCTTGGTTCCATTTCTATAATAACCTTATTTTATAGAAACCTGTTGGACCATGTTCATATAGGTATGGCACAACAGCAAATTGTATTATATGTCATAGTCAATGCCCTCATTGAATACATAACTATAATAACCTTACCTTAGAAACCTGTTGGATCATTTTCATATACAACAGCAAATTATATGAATTTTAAATACAATAAAATGTATACATTCATTCCCAAAAAACCAATTACATTATAAGAATTTAAATTGTTGTCAACATGACGAGCCAAATGTTTATGACATTTATCATTTGTCATAGACAATACCCTCATTGAATACATAAATTGAATAACCTTACCTTAGAAACCTGTTGGATCATGTTCATATACAATAGCAAGTTATATGAATTTTAAATACATTAGAATGTATACATTCATTCCCAAAAAAACAATTACATTATATGAATTTAAATTGTTGTTAACATGACCAGCCAAATGTTATTACATT
>NW_021762549.1:0-1424 GCF_005508785.2 Acyrthosiphon pisum
TAAATCGAGTTCCTGTTGGCATAATAAATATATTTTCTTTATTATTAGCCATTGCTATGCCATCCGAAAGTTTTATTGTAAGTTTTGCTTGCACGACAACATTTGTCCAAGAACCTTTGTCGGTAGTATAACCGGAACCTTCGCAGCTTCCTTCCCTGTCCAATGAACCAACTACAGTATAAGACGCCATAGTCGTGTCATTGTTTTTCAATACAAAAACTCTTCCCGTTGGGGACTGATAAATAAGTTTTTGGTGCATTTCTGCACATCTAACGCTGCCTAGTGTTTGAACTTCCGTGAAAAAACCTCCTTCTACCATTTGAGCGTCATCAAACATTAAACATTTCATTACAATATAGTCGATGGTGATCATACATGATTTGTATCCAATATTAAAAACTGCAGCTTTTTGTAAAAGTTTTATTCTTTGAACTTCAATGGAATTCGTCGGTGGTGGAGGATCGCAGTAATCTACTCGTAAGCTATTAAATGATGTTATATTTATATGTGGTGCCGTACAGTCATATGCTATAAAGGCCACTGCTTGTGAAATTGTTATAAACAGCAATACTTGCATTTTAATATTCATAATGCAGTAGGTATTATACATTTTCACCTGTTAAAAAATAATAAAAAATAAATATAAATTAATATATTACATTAAAAATGTTTTTTAAAAGCTAATTAGTGTAATTACCACATTGTTAATATTTAATTACAAATATACACTAGATTTAGAAAAATCTAGAATTTTAGAAACCTTGTTTCAAATATCAATCCTTAACGATAAAAAGAAAAAATGTATGAATCAACTGTATTAGTGTATTACTATTTACTAATGCCTAATACCTTGTAATATAAATTACAATAACCACAATAAAATTCTAAAATATACTTATGAACAATTATAAGCTGATATACTTCTTTATATTGTTCTCTCAGAATTGTTTTTCGTATGCCTACAATGATTGTGTATTCATGAATTCAAATTTAATACATCCATTATTTTTGATTTAACTTAATTTTTTGAAGAATAAACAACTGTTATTATATTTTTATTTGAGTTACAAGTAAAGTAAGTAGGTAACTTAATTATCTTATTAATTGAGTTTAATTTTTTTAATTTTAAAATATTGAAATTCCATAGTCAAGATTATTTTCATAAGCATTTAAAGTTCAAATTTTGACAAAACCTGACCCTTAAGTTCTATAAATGTCTTTATAGTTTTTACATCAAGACAAAAATGACAAAAAAATGTATTTCAAAAATAAATTATAGTTTATAATTTTATTTTACCATTTAATATTATTACCTACATATCATTAAACATTTAAATTGTATAGCGCTTAAATACCTACCCAAAACGTATAAACGATACAGGTACATACTTTTGTTATACTAAGCAAACATTTAAAATAAAACT
>NW_021762550.1:0-7232 GCF_005508785.2 Acyrthosiphon pisum
CCAATACTTAATATTTTTTCACCATTTTTTTACACAAAAGATAGGGTTTAATATACCTAATTTTTGAAATACGTTTAATAAGTATTAGTTCATTTTTGAATTAACTACAACTAGTCCCGTCTACAATTTGGACTATATATCAGCACCTGTGGCGGTGGAATCCCGTCCCGTTTCTCCAATACTTAATATTTTTTCATAACTTTTTTACAAAAACATAGGGTTTAATCAACCCTAAATTTTGATATACTTTTAGTAAGTTTTTATTAATTTTTGATTTAACTACAGCTCGTCCCGTCTAAATATTAACCTAATTACCCGCACGTGTAGCGGAGGAATCCCGTCCCGTTTCTCCAATACTTAATATTTTTTCATAATTTTTTTACCGAAAGATAGGGTTTAATATACTTAAGTTGACGTGTAAGTTTCATAAGTATTAGTTCATTTTTGAGTTAATTACAACTCGTCCCGTCTAAATATTGACCTAATTACGCACACGTGTGTCGGTGGAATCCCGTCCCGTTTCTCCAATACTTAATATTTTATCATAATTTTTTTACCAAAAGATAGGGTTTAATATACTTAAATTTTTGAAATACATTTAATAAGTATTAGTTCATTTTTGAATTAACTACAACTAGTCCCGTCTACAATTTGGACTATATATCAGCACCTGTGGCGGTGGAATCCCGTCCCGTTTCTCCAATACTTAATATTTTTTCACCATTTTTTTTACCAAAAGATAGGGTTTAATATACTTAAATTTTTGAAATACGTTTAATAAGTATTAGTTCATTTTTGAATTAACTACAACTAGTCCCGTCTACAATTTGGACTATATATCAACACCTGTGGCGGTGGAATCCCGTCCCGTTTCTCCAATACTTAATATTTTTTCATAACTTTTTTACAAAAACATAGGGTTTAATCAACCCTAAATTTTGATATACTTTTAGTAAGTTTTAATTAATTTTTGATTTAACTACAGCTCGTCCCGTCTAAATATTAACCTAATTACGCGCACGTGTAGCGGTGGAATCCTGTCCCGTTTCTGCAATAGTTTATATTTTTTCATCATTTTGTTACCAAAGTTAGGGTTTAATCAACCCTAAATTTTGAAATACGTTTAATAAGTATTAGTTCATTTTTGAATTAACTAAAGCTCGTCCTGTCTAAATATTAACCTAATTACCCGCACGTGTAGCGGTGGAATCCCGTCCCGTTTCTCCAATACTTAATATTTTTTCATAATTTTTTTACCGAAAGATAGGGTTTAATATACTTAAGTTGACGTGTAAGTTTCATAAGTCTTAGTTCATTTTTGAATTAACTACAGCTCGTCCCGTCTACGATTTGGACTATATTTCAGCACCTGTGGCGGTGGAATCCCGTCCCGTTTCTCCAATACTTAATATTTTTTCACCATTTTTTTTACCAAAAGATAGGGTTTAATATACTTAAATTTTTTAAATACGTTTAATAAGTATTAGTTCATTTTTGAATTAACTACAACTCGTCCCGTCTACAATTTGGACTATATTTCAGCACCTGTGGCGGTGGAATCCCGTCCCGTTTCTCCAATACTTAATATTTTTTCATAATTTTTTTACAAAAAGATAGGGTTTAATCAACCCTAAATTTTGATATACTTTTAGTAAGTTTTAATTAATTTTTGATTTAACTACAGCTCGTCCCGTCTAAATATTAACCTAATTAGGCGCACGTGTAGCGGTGGAATCCTGTCCCGTTTCTGCAATAGTTTATATTTTTTCATCATTTTGTTACCAAAGATAGGGTTTAATCAACTCTAAATTTTGAAATACGTTTAATAAGTATTAGTTCATTTTTGAATTAACTACAACTCGTCCCGTCTACAATTTGGACTATATTTCAGCACCTGTGGCGGTGGAATCCCGTCCCGTTTCTCCAATACTTAATATTTTTTCATAATTTTATTACCGAAAGATAGGGTTTAATATACTTAAGTTGACGTGTAAGTTTCATAAGTATTAGTTCATTTTTGAATTAACTACAGCTCGTCCGTCTACAATTTGGACTATATTTCAGCACCTGTGGCGGTGGAATCCCGTCCCGTTTCTCCAATACTTAATATTTTTTCACCATTTTTTTTACCAAAAGATAGGGTTTAATATACTTAAATTTTTGAAATACGTTTAATAAGTATTAGTTCATTTTTGAATTAACTACAACTCGTCCCGTCTACAATTTGGACTATATTTCAGCACCTGTGGCGGTGGAATCCCGTCCCGTTTCTCCAATACTTAATATTTTTTCATAACTTTTTTACAAAAACATAGGGTTTAATCAACCCTAAATTTTGATATACTTTTAGTAAGTTTTAATTAATTTTTGATTTAACTACAGCTCGTCCCGTCTAAATATTAACCTAATTACCCGCACGTGTAGCGGAGGAATCCCGTCCCGTTTCTCCAATACTTAATATTTTTTCATAATTTTTTTACCGAAAGATAGGGTTTAATATACTTAAGTTGACGTGTAAGTTTCATAAGTATTAGTTCATTTTTGAGTTAATTACAACTCGTCCCGTCTAAATATTGACCTAATTACGCACACGTGTGTCGGTGGAATCCTGTCCCGTTTCTCCAATAGTTTATATTTTTTCATCATTTTGTTACCAAAGATAGGGTTTAATCAACCCTAAATTTTGAAATACGTTTAATAAGTATTAGTTCATTTTTGAGTTAATTACAGCTCGTCCCGTCTAAATATTGACCTAATTACGCACACGTGTGTCGGTGGAATCCCGTCCCGTTTCTCCAATACTTAATATTTTTTCACCATTTTTTTACCAAAAGATAGGGTTTAATATACCTAATTTTTGAAATACGTTTAATAAGTATTAGTTCATTTTTGAATTAACTACAACTAGTCCCGTCTACAATTTGGACTATATATCAGCACCTGTGGCGGTGGAATCCCGTCCCGTTTCTCCAATACTTAATATTTTTTCATAACTTTTTTACAAAAACATAGGGTTTAATCAACCCTAAATTTTGATATACTTTTAGTAAGTTTTTATTAATTTTTGATTTAACTACAGCTCGTCCCGTCTAAATATTAACCTAATTACCCGCACGTGTAGCGGAGGAATCCCGTCCCGTTTCTCCAATACTTAATATTTTTTCATAATTTTTTTACCGAAAGATAGGGTTTAATATACTTAAGTTGACGTGTAAGTTTCATAAGTATTAGTTCATTTTTGAGTTAATTACAACTCGTCCCGTCTAAATATTGACCTAATTACGCACACGTGTGTCGGTGGAATCCTGTCCCGTTTCTCCAATAGTTTATATTTTTTCATCATTTTGTTACCAAAGATAGGGTTTAATCAACCCTAAATTTTGAAATACGTTTAATAAGTATTAGTTCATTTTTGAGTTAATTACAGCTCGTCCCGTCTAAATATTGACCTAATTACGCACACGTGTGTCGGTGGAATCCCGTCCCGTTTCTCCAATACTTAATATTTTTTCACCATTTTTTTACCAAAAGATAGGGTTTAATATACCTAATTTTTGAAATACGTTTAATAAGTATTAGTTCATTTTTGAATTAACTACAACTAGTCCCGTCTACAATTTGGACTATATATCAGCACCTGTGGCGGTGGAATCCCGTCCCGTTTCTCCAATACTTAATATTTTTTCATAACTTTTTTACAAAAACATAGGGTTTAATCAACCCTAAATTTTGATATACTTTTAGTAAGTTTTTATTAATTTTTGATTTAACTACAGCTCGTCCCGTCTAAATATTAACCTAATTACCCGCACGTGTAGCGGAGGAATCCCGTCCCGTTTCTCCAATACTTAATATTTTTTCATAATTTTTTTACCGAAAGATAGGGTTTAATATACTTAAGTTGACGTGTAAGTTTCATAAGTATTAGTTCATTTTTGAGTTAATTACAACTCGTCCCGTCTAAATATTGACCTAATTACGCACACGTGTGTCGGTGGAATCCCGTCCCGTTTCTCCAATACTTAATATTTTTTCACCATTTTTTTTACCAAAAGATAGGGTTTAATATACTTAAATTTTTTAAATACGTTTAATAAGTATTAGTTCATTTTTGAATTAACTACAACTCGTCCCGTCTACAATTTGGACTATATTTCAGCACCTGTGGCGGTGGAATCCCGTCCCGTTTCTCCAATACTTAATATTTTTTCATAAATTTTTTACCAAAAGATAGGGTTTAATCAACCCTAAATTTTGATATACTTTTAGTAAGTTTTAATTAATTTTTGATTTAACTACAGCTCGTCCCGTCTAAATATTAACCTAATTACGCGCACGTGTAGCGGTGGAATCCTGTCCCGTTTCTGCAATAGTTTATATTTTTTCATCATTTTGTTACCAAAGATAGGGTTTAATCAACCCTAAATTTTGAAATACGTTTAATAAGTATTAGTTCATTTTTGAGTTAATTACAGCTCGTCCCGTCTAAATATTGACCTAATTACGCACACGTGTGTCGGTGGAATCCCGTCCCGTTTCTCCAATACTTAATATTTTTTCACCATTTTTTTACCAAAAGATAGGGTTTAATATACCTAATTTTTGAATTACGTTTAATAAGTATTAGTTCATTTTTGAATTAACTACAACTAGTCCCGTCTACAATTTGGACTATATATCAGCACCTGTGGCGGTGGAATCCCGTCCCGTTTCTCCAATACTTAATATTTTTTCATAACTTTTTTACAAAAACATAGGGTTTAATCAACCCTAAATTTTGATATACTTTTAGTAAGTTTTTATTAATTTTTGATTTAACTACAGCTCGTCCCGTCTAAATATTAACCTAATTACCCGCACGTGTAGCGGAGGAATCCCGTCCCGTTTCTCCAATACTTAATATTTTTTCATAATTTTTTTACCGAAAGATAGGGTTTAATATACTTAAGTTGACGTGTAAGTTTCATAAGTATTAGTTCATTTTTGAGTTAATTACAACTCGTCCCGTCTAAATATTGACCTAATTACGCACACGTGTGTCGGTGGAATCCTGTCCCGTTTCTCCAATAGTTTATATTTTTTCATCATTTTGTTACCAAAGATAGGGTTTAATCAACCCTAAATTTTGAAATACGTTTAATAAGTATTAGTTCATTTTTGAGTTAATTACAGCTCGTCCCGTCTAAATATTGACCTAATTACGCACACGTGTGTCGGTGGAATCCCGTCCCGTTTCTCCAATACTTAATATTTTATCATAATTTTTTTACCAAAAGATAGGGTTTAATATACTTAAATTTTTGAAATACATTTAATAAGTATTAGTTCATTTTTGAATTAACTACAACTAGTCCCGTCTACAATTTGGACTATATATCAGCACCTGTGGCGGTGGAATCCCGTCCCGTTTCTCCAATACTTAATATTTTTTCATAACTTTTTTACAAAAACATAGGGTTTAATCAACCCTAAATTTTGATATACTTTTAGTAAGTTTTAATTAATTTTTGATTTAACTACAGCTCGTCCCGTCTAAATATTAACCTAATTACGCGCACGTGTAGCGGTGGAATCCTGTCCCGTTTCTGCAATAGTTTATATTTTTTCATCATTTTGTTACCAAAGTTAGGGTTTAATCAACCCTAAATTTTGAAATACGTTTAATAAGTATTAGTTCATTTTTGAATTAACTAAAGCTCGTCCTGTCTAAATATTAACCTAATTACCCGCACGTGTAGCGGTGGAATCCCGTCCCGTTTCTCCAATACTTAATATTTTTTCATAATTTTTTTACCGAAAGATAGGGTTTAATATACTTAAGTTGACGTGTAAGTTTCATAAGTCTTAGTTCATTTTTGAATTAACTACAGCTCGTCCCGTCTACGATTTGGACTATATTTCAGCACCTGTGGCGGTGGAATCCCGTCCCGTTTCTCCAATACTTAATATTTTTTCACCATTTTTTTTACCAAAAGATAGGGTTTAATATACTTAAATTTTTGAAATACATTTAATAAGTATTAGTTTATTTTTGAATTAACTACAACTCGTCCCGTCTACAATTTGGACTATATTTCAGCACCTGTGGCGGTGGAATCCCGTCCCGTTTCTCCAATACTTAATATTTTATCATAAGTTTTTTACCAAAAGATAGGGTTTAATCAACCCTAAATTTTGATATACTTTTAGTAAGTTTTAATTAATTTTTGATTTAACTACAGCTCGTCCCGTCTAAATATTAACCTAATTAGGCGCACGTGTAGCGGTGGAATCCTGTCCCGTTTCTGCAATAGTTTATATTTTTTCATCATTTTGTTACCAAAGATAGGGTTTAATCAACTCTAAATTTTGAAATACGTTTAATAAGTATTAGTTCATTTTTGAATTAACTACAACTCGTCCCGTCTACAATTTGGACTATATTTCAGCACCTGTGGCGGTGGAATCCCGTCCCGTTTCTCCAATACTTAATATTTTTTCATAATTTTTTTACAAAAAGATAGGGTTTAATATACTTAAGTTGACGTGTAAGTTTCATAAGTCTTAGTTCATTTTTGAATTAACTACAGCTCGTCCCGTCTACAATTTGGACTATATTTCAGCACCTGTGGCGGTGGAATCCCGTCCCGTTTCTCCAATACTTAATATTTTTTCATAATTTTTTTACAAAAAGATAGGGTTTAATATACTTAAGTTGACGTGTAAGTTTCATAAGTCTTAGTTCATTTTTGAATTAACTACAGCTCGTCCCGTCTACAATTTGGACTATATTTCAGCACCTGTGGCGGTGGAATCCCGTCCCGTTTCTCCAATACTTAATATTTTTTCATAATTTTTTTACCAAAAGATAGGGTTTAATCAACCCTAAATTTTGATATACGTTTAGTAAGTATTAGTTCATTTTTGAATTAACTACAGCTCGTCCCGTCTACAATTTGGACTATATTTCAGCACCTGTGGCGGTGGAATCCCGTCCCGTTTCTCCAATACTTAATATTTTTTCATAATTTTTTTACAAAAAGATAGGGTTTAATATACTTAAGTTGACGTGTAAGTTTCATAAGTCTTAGTTCATTTTTGAATTAACTACAGCTCGTCCCGTCTACGATTTGGACTATATTTCAGCACCTGTGTCGGTGGAATCCCGTCCCGTTTCTCCAATACTTAATATTTTTTCATAATTTTTTTACCAAAAGATAGGGTTTAATCAACCCTAAATTTTGATATACTTT
>NW_021762551.1:0-1331 GCF_005508785.2 Acyrthosiphon pisum
TATATAAATTAAATTAATAATTTCAATGTAAATACAGTAGATTCTTAATATGTCGAACGTCGCTATCTCGAATTTTTCGTTATCTCGAACTACTTTGAATTCCCCTTGAAACTACTATTACACTTAATAGTGTCTTGCTCTCGATAATTCAATATAAAATTAATCGTTTTTCGTTATCTCGAGTTCACAAATAATATTTTTGTTACGGTTAACATAGGAATTGTGCAGTACATTGCATACATTGTGCAGGCAGTGCAGTATAGCGATTGTGATTTAGCGCGTTGGTAGTCACGTTTGTAGTCTTTCGTAGTTCGTTTGTTCGTTTGTAGTGGAATGGAAAAGAAGCGTAAATTAAATGTTCTTTCAATTTCGGACAAAGTTCGTTTAACACAGTTAGTTGAAAAAGGTGACCGTAAAAAATGTGAAATCGCCAAAGAATTCAATATTCCACCAAATACATTATCGTCAATTATTAAACAGAAAGAGAAAATAATGAAGTTCAATTATGGAAATATGAAAAAAATGAGGATGACTCCTTATTTAGACATTGATAAATGTTTGCTAAAATGGTTTACTCAGTGTCGAGATAAAAACATACCATTAAATGGAACAATTTTACTTGAAAAAGCAAACGAATATGCACAACAACTAGGACACACTAATTTTAAAGCTAGTAGTGGATGGCTTACAAATTGGAAAAAAAGACACGATGTAGTTTTTCGAACTGTTTGTGGAGAAAAAGCTTCAATAGACAGACATTGTTGTTCAAATTGGATTAAAAATCTTCCTGATGTCTTAACAGGTTATTCTACTAATGATATTTTTAATGTCGATGAAACGGGCTTATTTTTCAAATGCTTACCAGATAAAACATTAATGTTAAAAGGTAAAGAATGTTCGGGTGGAAAATACAGTAAAGAGCGCATTACAATTATGATAGGATCAAATATGTCTGGAACTGAAAAACCAAAATTATTTGTCATTGGTAAAGCAAAGAAGCCTAGGTGTTTTAAAGGAATTAAATCTCTACCAGTTGACTATAGGTCAAATAAAAAGGCTTGGATAACTTCGTCATTATTTAGTGAGTGGCTTTTAAATTTTGATAGAAAAATGAAACTAGAAAATCGAAAAGTTCTACTATTCATAGATAATTGTACAGCTCATAATCACGATATTGAATTAAGTTCCATTAAAGTACATTTTTTACCACCTAATACAACATCTATACTTCAGCCCATGGACCAAGGCGTTATACAGAATTTCAAAATGTTTTATAGAAAAGAAATAATCAGACAGTTAGTCAATAATCTCGATAACAACGTAATCATTTT
>NW_021762552.1:0-827 GCF_005508785.2 Acyrthosiphon pisum
TTTTGGTAACAGAATTAAATATTTACGTGGAATCTTGTTTTAAATTTTCAATCCTTAGATATAAAAGTTGAACATTTTATAAATTATTAACTAAAAATTAAATTATTCAATTTTAAATTTGATAAATTTTGTCAAGATTTTAACTTCAAATGCTTATAAAAAAAAATTGTACCTATGTATTTGTAATATTTTTCAACTGCTATTGTAACAATGTATCAGGAGCTCTGTATTAATTTTTTACACATTTTGGCCCAATAGATAAAACTTTATTGATATTTATAGAAAAAAAAACTAAAAAAATTGAAAACTTACAATGTCCGTAAACAGCTCAAAAAGAGTCAAATTATTTTCAAAATTTTATCGTATATAAAAAATGCTAATATAAACATTCAGTGAAATTTTAAAGTTTCTACAGTCATTCGTTTTTTAATTACAACAAAATAAGAAAATCGTTACGTAAGAAATCGAGTAAATACCAAATGTTGTAAAAATATGAATTTCAAACGCTCATTTAAATTTAATTTGAGTTTCTTATAGACATTTTTTTTTTGATAAAGGTAGATTATCCTATAAGGAATCTTGTATTACATTTTAAAATCTTAGTTCTAAAAAGAAAAATTTTTACGAATTATAAACTCAAAATAATTAGGTAATTTTCGTGATTTTTCCATATTTTGTCAATTTTTAAACTTTAAATGCTAATAAAAAAAAACTGTGACTAACGATTTTTAATATTTTTCAAGTATCATTGTAATAATATAGTAGAAGCCTTGTACTAAATTTTCAAGTATTTTTACTCAACAAATAAAGTTTTATTGACATTCATA
>NW_021762553.1:0-847 GCF_005508785.2 Acyrthosiphon pisum
CCCCCCCCCCCCTTATTTCCAAAACTACTTATTTATATGAAACTTATAAGCAGATATTTAGTTTGGAATTTGTACGACCTTACGCGAAATTTTTCAAAAATCTCTTACAACCGAAAAAAGCATTTTCCTCATATGCCTGTAACGGATAGTATCCGTTTCTTTCGAATATTACACAAGTATAATGAACATAATATTATAATTAGTATAATTTGTATGATACATTCATATTTAAATGCTTTTTGAAATTATGAAAGTAAACTTTAAGAAAATATGTGAATATAAAATAAGTAGACAGCTAATATAGTGGATACAAAATATTATTAACCACAATTGAAACTCAAACAAATAACCATCAGTGGCGCCGAGTTCAGTAAAATAAGGTGGTTCAATTCCAACCAAAGCTCACCCAACCACCCACCCACCCACCCAATTCATCATTCAAAAACGGAAAAAATTATTTAAAACTCCAAACCACACATAGCCGCTCGCTACGCTCGCAAATTACTTGTATTTTATTAAATAATTTAATATTTTATTTTATTGTTGTATCGATTTCAATCATAGTCACCGATGATTAGTTAGTCAGTTACTATGTTCACAAAGATTTTTGAGTTCCACGATAGATCACAACATTTTTTTATTTATAAATGGTTACTATATTGGTAACAGATATTATTATTATAGGACAAATTAATAGAAATGTTGTGTGTATTAATAGTTGTCATTGGTTACTCGGGGCAGATGAGGTAAAATAATGAATCAAATCGTCGCATTTACATAGCCTCGATTAAAAGAAACTATATCTTAAAAACAATTGTATGTTTGTAGCTTATATATTCTAAAACTA
>NW_021762554.1:0-1143 GCF_005508785.2 Acyrthosiphon pisum
GGATTGAACGATATCGATTTTATTACATTTAACTTCTGGTCTTTACAAATGGAAAATACTACATAGTTATGCTGCAATAACGTATGAGCCATGGGGTGAAATGCATGAAACCCTGCTGGATGGGCCTATACGCTACACTATGTGCATAAAATGTCCTTACTATATTAATTTGAATTGTGTAATTACTCTGGGACATAAAAATCCTAATTGTTGCGGTACCTACAACTGACTAGGTATACACATTTACACACAAACACCTCCCAGAACAACTCAACTTTGAAGGACAATATCTCATCAACGGATTAACAAAAAATGAAAATTTAAACGTGATAATTCATAAAAAAAATAGCATTATTAATTTATGAAATTTTAAGTATAGGTTACCATTTGAAAATCAAAAGTTGATAGTAGTTTACCTAATTAATATAAGGGTGAAAAATATAAAACATTTATACAAATGTAGAAATACATAAAACTAAAATTAAAAAAAAAAAAAAAATCTAAAAAAGTTAATACTTTTCGAGATAATGAGTGTTCAACGATAAAAGAATCACCCTGTATATATAATGTGCATAAATAATATTAAATATATACATAAAATATGAATATATCTATAATAATAATATAATATGTTCAATGAGAATGAACATATAGGTAATATACTTTCTATATGCATCCTCCTTAAGCGGATATTCATATGAAAAACTTCAAATCTCTACAAACTGAACCGAAAAATGCAAATCCAAGAGTAAAATATGAAAAGAAAGAAAAACACTAAGCGAATATTAAAAATGCGACGAAACGATGTTTTGATTTAAAAAGGCTCTTAATCATTACAATGAATATTATTTTCCTTTTTAATAAAAATTACAAACACTTATAAAATATTGTTTTTGCCTTGTTGTAATTATTTCGGAATATCCCTAAGCGTTTTCTGAGTATATAATTTGTACACCAGTTAAAAAAAGTATTTAAGTATCGAAAACCGAAGTGGTATAATTGTTGTGTTCGGATCTCATTCTAAAATGAATTCGTGATCAATTATACACATTATTATTATAACAAATCTAAAACAAACAACCATACAATACTTTAAAACTGAAATACGTCTACAAAATATTGCATTTTTATGTAAAGGCAAAT
>NW_021762555.1:0-715 GCF_005508785.2 Acyrthosiphon pisum
CCCAAGCACTGTAAAAATGATTATATTCCTTTGGTAATGTCATTAGTATTTTTGTCATAACCATGTTTTCCGAAACTTGTTCACCCGCTACACTCAGTTTCCTTCCTAAATTGACCAATTTAGAAATATGCATCGACATGTCATCTGTCGGTTCCCTTGAATAACTGAAAAATTGTTGTTGAAGCAAGTGTTTACTTGCCTCAGACTTCTGTTCGTAAATACTCAACAGTTTTTCCCACATTTCAAATGCAGACTCACAGTTAATCAAATATCGTAATGGACCATCGTCCACTGAGGTAACTATTATTTTTTGACATTTACCGTCCGCTTTTAACCAAGCGTTTGTATGCTTTTGCCAACGTGCTTTGGCTTCCTCAGTCGTCTCTGTTTCCGACGACTTCTTTATAGGTAATCCTGGTTTAGTCCATTCACCTGAAACTATACCACCTACTTCTAAGGCATTAAGTATGACCTTCATCTGGAACTTCCAAAACGGCCAGTTTTCCGCACATAATTTTGTTATCTTCACCGAGTCTTCCATGATCGATGGCTTCCGTATACTTGACCTGTATAACAATTTACCAACAAAATTTTACCTATGTACACTGATCCGCCGTTTTCCGAAATCCAGGGTATCTCCGACTGGCTGTAGTTTTCTGCGTTATACACTTATAAAAACACTTCGACTGGGCTAGTGACTGCGTATCTGGGTATC
>NW_021762556.1:0-728 GCF_005508785.2 Acyrthosiphon pisum
CTAAATATTTAACACTATCTAATGACGTGGTACGTATATAATTAACAGAGATGTTTGGGCAGTGGTCATGTATAAGACTGAATGTCGTATACTCCTATAGATTGATTTGTCGTGGTTTAATTGCATATACCATGTATCATACCATTCAGACAAACAGTAGATTAAGATGGAATTGAACATTTCCCGTGGCAATTGTTGGCTCGTTGTGTTTAGCTAGGTTACTTTATCATCGGCATAGTTGGCAACATGAGTATTTCGTGTTGTGGGCCGATCGAAAGCATAAATGTTACACTGTATATAGGCCACAGTATCATCACCAATGGTAAAATTATTAGATTCTGAGTGGAACGATGAATGTATTGATTTTACAATGTATTTTTTCTTTTTATTTATTTTTTTTTTGTGTCTGTGTACACATAACATGAATATCGGTGGTGCATTGGAGAGGTCAACATTTAAAATTCCCAGTAATTTTCAAAACCGCCAAGAAAAACCAAAGAAAAATTAAGGAAAAACGGGAATTTTTACGCAAAATCGATTTTTCACAAAATTGAATTTGGTTTTTGGTGTAACTTTAAAAAAAATGACCGTATATACATGAAATTTTGACTGAATGTTTAAATTAGCATTTTCTGTACACCATAACATTTTCAAAATATTTTGACTTATTTTGAGCTCTTTACGGACATTGTCAGTTTTCATTTTTTTTTTTTAGTTTTTTTTTCTAA
>NW_021762557.1:0-805 GCF_005508785.2 Acyrthosiphon pisum
TCGCAAGACGATAATTCAATTTTTATTGTTTTTTTAGTCGTTTACTATATTATATTGTAATAATGTTCAATTAAAAATGTTTAGGGGTGTCATTTGGTTGGTTATTTTTCAAAACTAAAACAAAATGAAGAACATTTTAATGTAGCTTGTATCATTATCATGCCACCGTACCGAAGACAAGGATATGGACGAATCCTCGTTGAATTTAGTAAGTGAATACTACCTATAGTATGGGCCTAGGTGTTGTAGCATATATCACGCATAGTTTATCTTTTCAGGTTATCTGCTATCTAAAATTGAAAAACAACCAGGAACTCCAGAAACACCCCTTTCCGACTTGGGTAAAATTACATACGATGCATATTGGAAAGGTGTTATTCTAGAATATTTAGATAAACACAGAGGAATCGACACCATATGCATCAATGATGTTATTAGTGAAACTGGTAATTTAAAAACATTTAATTTGAAACTTTTTTATCAGAATTTTATGAGACAATCATAACATTAGTACAAATTTTAATTTAGGTTTAATGAAACAAGATATTATATACACGTTTCATACGCTCAACATGGTTGTAGAAGTCTATAATGAAACGACAATATATATAGACTGGAATGTTGTAGACTCTCACATAAAGAAGAAAATTGAGTTAAACCAAGTTCATATTGACCCAGATCGGTTGAGATGGTCACCACCAAACAATCCATCGAATTTACAATGTTCACCAGGTGATGGCCAAGTTAGTTTTTCCTGATAACAAAAAAAAACGATTTGAAATAATACATATTTTTTTTTAGTATA
>NW_021762558.1:0-940 GCF_005508785.2 Acyrthosiphon pisum
ATTCCATTATTACAATGTATCGTTACGTAACATTTTACCGCTAACTACGAGATAGCGGTCACTTTACTAGCGGCAAGCTTTATTGCCCGTTAAAGTAGTTAGCGGGAAGAATCCATAAAGTATAAGCACTGGATATTTATATTTTTGCATTTACTTTGCGAATTTATTGTGATGTTTTTTTTTTATCAGTTAGATCTATTCTGAAACTCATTTGCTGCTGTGTTTTCTACAACTGTGCCATGACACTGTGTTCTTTTTATTTTTTTGTCCATAAAATATTTAACTTAAAATGAATAGTTTAAATAATTTGATTGGGTTTATTGATGATGTTATTAATTTTGGCCGTAGAAGACCACAACAATATAAAGATAGGAACTACTATAATATTAAAATAATAAAATAATGGTATTAATAAATAATTGTGTTCTGAAATATTGTTTGATCTTATAGAGTATACCTACCTAATATCTTGGTTACCTAACACATGAATGTTTTTTACGAATATGGCATTAGCTCAAATGAACCAAGTACTACTTACTCTACGCTTTTAAACTCTGGGAACAATGCTCATATCAGTGGCAGATAAGTTAGGCGTAATTGTATCTTCCGCAAACCGAACGATTAAAAATGTATCATATGCTATTGCGGGACTTTTTTTATAAATCCCTAATGAATTGGTCGAAACAAAGATGAAAATGTTCAAGATTGCCCGATTAACTTTAGTATTGTGCAATTTATTGCACACATGTGCAAATTCAATCTCCAGGCGGTGAATTCGCAGAATCATTTAGATTTTAGAAGTCGAAAAGGGTATAAAAACATATCAATATACTTTTAATTTACACATAACACTTACACATTACCATAAGCTCATAATTAATTAAACATACATTTTGGAAGGAGGGCCTATGTATAAGGAATGCGCATATACCCAAAATTC
>NW_021762559.1:0-798 GCF_005508785.2 Acyrthosiphon pisum
TTGTAATTTTGACATAACTAGATAACATGATATCGGTGTTTGAGTGACCGAAGTACCGAACCATCCCCTCTACGAATCGCCCATTGTACTCATGAGCAATACTCGGTACTCGGTAGATGTATGGAACGGGTCGAATGTAGGTACTAGGTAGTAGGTACGAAATGGAACGAAAGAACGAGAAAAAATAATCAGGTGGAATCGTTCCTGATCGTTCCTCTGTCGGACTCGTTCATTTGGAACGATTCGTTCACGAACGACCCATCACTACTGTACATGGTCATGTGCGCATGCTAACGCAAATTCGCATTTTTCCAAGAATATCTCTAATTCCTCCTGCTTGTCTCCACTGAACGAGCCTGGCAAGAGTTTTAGAGCAGCATCCAGTCCTATTGTATCTCCTCTGGGCTCGAATTAATATCGTACACCAGATTGATCTGGATTTTCTTCAGTTACTTGAGGATTTGATATCGCTTGAGTGTCTAAATTTGATTGTCCTTCAGAATTTGCCATGATGCTTTGTTGATTATTACCTGTAACACCCGTTGTTTGAACTGCTCCTTGAGTTTCTGGATTCATGGTTTGGTCACTAGAGTTAAGAGGAGAGGAGAGTAAATTCTGATTTAAAACATTTTCTTCAATGGATTGGTCTAGGATATTACGGTTGAGTTGATTTTCTGCTTCCCCAAAACTGTATCTACTTCCTCCAAAGTTACGGAGACGTTATGTATTAACTCTGAGTTATGGTCTATTAGTACGCCAGTTCTGATGAAGATGTTATCAGTACTAATATTCCCAATA
>NW_021762559.1:3122-4390 GCF_005508785.2 Acyrthosiphon pisum
GACAAAAAAATACTATTTTAAATAAAAATATAAGCTCTGCTGAAATAAAAAAATGTATCCTATATAACATATGCTATAAAAGTACAATTTTAATAATTATAAAATTAATAAAATAAGCTAATCACGTTGGACACAAATGCATGAAATTTCTCATGATTATTATACTCGTATACTAGCTTTTCAGGTTCATTTAGTGAACAATTATTATTATACACATATCATCTTCAGTTATAATTTCAAAATCATTACCATTCAAATGTATAATGTTATCTTTTTGTTCCCGAGTTGACTATTTGAACAAATTTTATAAAAATAATTAGGTACCTAACGACGGGACACTTTATAACCGTAAGGGGGTGGTGTATAGGCAACTTATTTTTCGGTTTCACGATGCCCCTCAACGACGAGTGGGTAGGCAACCTATCAAGCTTGGTGTTGGGCCTGCGACGTAGGACCGGCGACCTGAGCGCGGAAAGACGGATGTTCTGAAAAGGATGGAAGCAGTTTATACAGGATATGCAATTTAGTTAATGGTTAGTAGGGTTGTGCTCGTGGTCGATTCGGTGTGGTGCAATGACCGACGAGGCTCACATAAATCGGGCGGTCCTTATATACTACTTAATGCTACTTATAAATTAAGTCAGGTATAGTAGGCGAATGGATTCGTCGGTGCGTGGTGCGACTGGACGACCGTGGCGGCCTCTCACACACCCTCAATTGGGTGCTGGCGGACTTACGCAGCAGCAGGGCAGCAAGTTGGCGGACCAGGGCGGCCTCATACACACCACGCCGGATGCTGGCGGACTTATGCGGACTGGGTGAACCAATACGTGAAGACCGCGTACGCGGCTCGCAACGACTATCAGCAATCGACAAAGAGTCGACGGTCTCGCAGGAATGACGGGGTGATGGCACACGTAAATATAGTTTGTCTCGCACACACGTTGGTGAGGAGCAGATAATAATAAGAAACAAAAAAGAACTCACGTACTGTTGGTGGATTGTATATTTATTTTGAACAGCAATATGTGTGGCTGTATTAGCCCACGACGATACAGTGTTTTAGTTACTCGATAATCGTGCCGCAATGGCGACGACAACGAAAAAAATAAAAGGGTGCCGAAAAGGCAAAGAACAAAAATGTACGAACGAACAGAACAGAACGAACGAACATTTAAGAGCGAAGACAAAATATGATACAGAAAAGATTATAAACAAAAAACTGATAATATGAACAATCTACAAAGACATTTGACATATAGGCAAAT
>NW_021762560.1:0-822 GCF_005508785.2 Acyrthosiphon pisum
GTCTTAATCAAACAATACAGTCAATATTCGATACTATGCTAAGAGATCCCAAGCGTGAAACTCGCAAAAGCAAGACACCAATTTGATTATTATATGCAAAAATAAATTTATTTAATAAACAAAACATTATAATATTATATTATACGATGTGTTTCTAATATAGTAATATCATAAAAAAACATTGATAACAATATTCACTGAGAATATAATAATCATAATATTATGCTACGATAATATACAGCTGATTACCAGATGAAACTATTATTTTTTTTTTTTGCTGCATGTGATAAGATTATTCTAATTATTATGGTTGTAGATAACGACGTAGGTAAACACGTCGTGTTGTAGATATATGTATAATAAATAATATCTTAACCCATGATGTTTATACCGTATTTATGATTAGATAATATAATATGAAAATATAATATTATGTACTTTCTATCAAATAAAAACGTAATTTATTGGGGCTAGGAATTCAATACTTCTGCCAAATCGTAAGATTAAACACTAACTGAATCAAATAACGCAGACCATAATTATTACTATTCTTAATGATCCGAGGTAACGTTCAATTAAATAAAAAATAAAAAAATAGATTATTGAATAAAAAAAGTTTTATTAAAAAAAAAACAATAATTATACATATACATTTTTTGTCTATTTTTTTATACTATTAGATCTTGTAAAATCATATCAGACATTGCGTTAAAATGGAATTGTAATATTTCATGTAAAAATGATGTGTCATCGTTTTGTAGATGTGAATAATAGCTAAAGTCATAATTTTGAATATATTGGTTTGTAAATTCATTCCTCTGA
>NW_021762561.1:0-921 GCF_005508785.2 Acyrthosiphon pisum
AATATTTTTAAATTACAACAAAATAACTAAAATCGTTATTTTTGGTTTTAATACATGAACCTTGATGAATTTTACGGTTCCGGTTCGGTTCCTAGAAAAACTAAAATTTTGGTTTCGGTTTCTATTCGGTTTTTAAAATAACAAAAACTTATGTTTCGGTTTCTCTGTTTTGGTTATATACATACTTATTTAAAAAATATAAACATTTTATACATTTTTGACTATACTCCGAGCCACAAAAGAAGGAACCCGTGTTATTTGACATATACTGAATGGCACAAAGTGGGGGGAAATGGGTCCTCGTAACAGTTACTGCTGTCAGTCTGCAGGCGGGAAACGGGTCCCTTCTCTTGTGGCGCAAAGTATCCTAAAAAAATAGGTTATAATATATATATGTATATATCTTTAGTAAGAAGTGTAATAAGTAAAATTAAATAATACTTTTTCAATAATAATTTATCTTATAATTTCAGTTGAAAAAGGTAAGTAAGCTCAATATCCTTATTTTAGTTTTGATTTTTGCAATTTATGAGCATAAGAACTAATAGCATAATTGTAATTCGAATAAAATGTTTATTGCGTTTAAATAGGTTTGTTTAAATTATGTGTTTGCGTACAATTTCTTTGAGAATTTGTACAAAATAATTAATAATTAAATTATCAACGATACTTACATTTTAAGCAATCATATAATAATATCTAATATGTAGACCGGTAGTTGAAAATTCTAATTTTTAAACAATGGGAATATGACCATGAAACATGCTAATAACTTTGCCTTCTTAGCAGGGCTTTGCACCGGAATCATTTTTTCGGGTTTCGGGTTTCGGGCGTTGAAAGAAATTTCGGGTTATTGAATTCGGGTGTTACGGGTTAATACACTTTTCAGGTTACGGTTAAATGAAAATTTATTCTGGTTAA
>NW_021762562.1:0-810 GCF_005508785.2 Acyrthosiphon pisum
TCCCATATTATTATACGTTTGTAAGCTGTCAGTTTTAATTAAAATTTGTTGCTTGTATATTTATGTTCATTCATGGAAATGATAAGAATAATTTTGCTTGGAGTGAGAGAAGAGAGTATATCATTCTTACTAATAAGTAATAATAATTAAAATTAATTTTATAAATGTTTGTATTTAGACAAGTAGTTGTTTTATTAACTGTTAATTTAATAATATTTAATACTATACAATATACATTTATAATTCATTTGATTATTATTTATTAATACTTAGTTGGTAATAACAAAGTAAAATTTAAACGTTTTACCATCACTTTGGAAAACTTTTAGGTAAAAAATAAAATAGGTATATACAAATAATTTGTTGGATTTCATAATTTATAAGTACCTACAGCAAAATACATTTTTTTAAGATATAAAGACCTATAAGTTTTATAAGAAAAAAAAAAGTAACTTATTTTTAACTAAGTTAAGTTACTTTTTTTTTCCAACTAACTTGTAACTTTAACGAGTTAAATAAAAAAGGAAAGTAACTTTTAACTTTAAACTTAACTTACATTTTTCCAAATTAACTTAACTTAACGAGTTAAAAAAAATAGTTAACTTGCCCAGCCTTGACGATTTTATTACGTACGTTACCCCGGCCCCCCCCAATTAGATTTTTGTAATTTTTTTTGCGCCAATTTTTAGTGCTCGATTCCTGCCAATTCCTGCCGCAAACCCTGGAATTCCTGCTCTAACGGTTTTTCCGGAATATCGAATTTTCCACGGGTGGGGCTGGGGTAACGTTACACTAGCCCCACTCACCTTC
>NW_021762563.1:0-1190 GCF_005508785.2 Acyrthosiphon pisum
TTATATACACATACTTACATCTTCATATATATAATTCTACTGTACGTGTGTTTGTAAGCGAACTCCTTTAATAAATACAGATAAATACAATATATAAATAATTACATTAATTTTTCTAGCTTTATAAATGATAAATATATTTTTATTAAAAATAAATACAGATAAAAAAGAAATAATTTATTGTTGATAAATAAAATTAAATTTGGAATCATATTTGTTTGAATAGATATTTGATCCGACTCTGATATAAAATATATTTGTAAAAATTTAGCATTATTTCCAATTTCGGGTAATAAACTACCTATATTAAATGATGCACTTGACCCTGAATTTTAAAAGTGGGCATGAAGTTCCCTTCAGCTATTTCGTTTTCTCCAAACGATGTCATTTAAAACAGAGTATTATACCGTCTAGAATTATCAAAGAAATTTTTTGATAGAGAGTGAAAATTTCATTATCAATTAAACTTTTAATTAATTCTGGAAGATCCCCAAATTGTTGTAAAACAACTTTACCGTCAGCACAGCAAAGTCCATTGGTTTCATCTTTCCATTTTTTTGCATGGCACTTAGGACATAATATAATCATTGGTCCTATTTGAAGCGCTTTAATATTTAAATAATCAATCTCGGATTGATAATTAAACGCTGATTTCGTACTCAAAGCGTTACGTTGCTCTTGTGCATGTATTTGAGGACGTTCTGGTGTGTTATATTGTTGCTTTCTGTTATACAATCGAGTTGCATTGGCAGTTCTTCTTCCAATGCGTGCTCTTGGCGCTCTCGGCATGATGATGAACTAGCCACTTACCCGAAATTTAACTCATAAGAATAATCAAAAAGTAAGCACAAATTATGCTCGTAATACACGTAATTCACGAAAAATAATAACTCAAATCAACAAACATGCCCGATTAACCAATAGCAACCAATATATTATAATACACTATTATTATTTTAATCTGCAACAATAAACTTTATTTTTCATTTTTTATTATTTAGTTTATTTTTTTCTGGACAGATTGCGCCACTGTTGTATTTTTGACATCCATATTTCCTACTTTTCTGGTGGATTTTTCTAAACAAAAGTGGTACTATGACCTCCAGCAGACTGTCAAGTATAACAGTAAAAAATTTCAGCCAAATCGGTTCAGTAGTTTCTCTGAGGTCTAAGAAAACCCTTACCATTTT
>NW_021762564.1:0-755 GCF_005508785.2 Acyrthosiphon pisum
GGCCCTCGCCCGGTACGTCGGTCGATCGGGCCGCGTAGAAGGAAAATGGGATCACGCGTTTTCCGATTTCGGTTATAATGATCTTTTTTTTACGGTTTCCGTATGCTCGTAAACCGGAGAATCCAAGCCCGAAGACGGCGTACGAATAGAAAGTTTTTTTCCTCGTCAATCCCCCACTTCCGTTCGAGTGACCTTTCTCGACGGTCTGTACGATTGCGATGTCTAACTTTCGTTCTGCTGGTACGATCGTTTTTAAAATTTAACTGTACAACGATTTCGGTAATAGAATCGTAAATGACGTCTTGTGCCGAAGCTCTGCGATCATTATTTAAGAAGTTATAGGAGTAACAAATAGTTGGAGCGTTAGTCATTTGAATCGGTCGGTGCCTGGGATGCGGTCCGGTGACACCCTCGGCTTTCAGTTACTTACCGTGCACTCCTCAATACCTACTTTCCCCACGAAATAGACCGTTCCAAAAGGTCAGTACCACGTCGCGAACCGGGATTCGACGGTACGCGCGAATCACCTGCTCGAGTCACTGATAAGAGACAGGCCCGGGCGGCCTAAAATGCAAAGAACACTCGGCTTGAGACGATTATCGTTCGCGGACTTGGCCGAGACTGCGCGGGGCAGTCTGTAACGTGGCTCTTCGCTCGTCGGGGAAAATCGCTGCGTTTCAGTTATCGGCCCTCCCCACAAATTTGACTGGACAGACCGTTAGGGACGGTCTGTTTTCAGAGAATTCCCGGATTGA
>NW_021762565.1:0-666 GCF_005508785.2 Acyrthosiphon pisum
TGTGTGTGTTGAAAATCGGAAATTCGGATTCTGAGTTTGAGTGTTTAGCTATCAGTCATCTCGGGTGAAAATCGATTCCCGACCGGAAGCATTGGGAGTGTAGGTCGCTCGTATGGAAGTAGCTAGTCAGGTAGGCAATCCGACTACGTCGGATCGCAGACCCCCCGGGCGTGTATGTCCGGTTCTCGTATGTGTTGAAATCGGAAATTTGGATTCTGAGTGTGAGTGTCTAGCTATCAGTCATCTTGGGTTAAAGTCGATTCCCGAACGGATAATTCGTCTGCGGCGGATCGGATGCAGTGGGAGTGTAAGTCGCTCGTATGCAAGTAGCTAGTCAGGTAGGCAATCCGACTACGTCGGATCGCAGACCCCCTGGGCGTGTATGTCCGGTTCTCGTATGTGTTTAAATTGGAAATTCGGATTCTGAGTGTGAGTGTCTAGCTATCAGTCAGCTTGGGTGAAAGTCGATTCCCAAACGGATAATCTTCTTGCGGCGGATCGGATGCAGTGGGAGTGTAAGTCGCTCGTATGCAAGTAGCTAGTCAGGTAGGCAATCCGACTACGTTCAGATCGCAGACCCCCCGGGCGTGTATGTCCGGTTCTTGAGTGTGTATGTTGAAATCAGAAAATTAAGATTCTGAGTTTGAGTGTCTAGCTATCAGTCTT
>NW_021762566.1:0-680 GCF_005508785.2 Acyrthosiphon pisum
TAATCTGCGGGCTACGCTGAATTGAATAAATTCGGAATGACAAATATTATTAAGAGGATGCTACACACGCATGTGTGGTCTCCGTTTTATAAATGTAAAACATAGTAAAAATTGTTTTGCGTGGATGAGAACCACTATGGCTAAACTTATAGTTCATGTTATGCAACCAAATGTTCCTACTAGGAAGAAGAGAACATAGACTGTGCTATTTTGTTTTTAATTTTTCGATATCACAAATACGAAAAAAGTTCTCATAGTTTAAAAATAAAAGTAGTACAGTAAAATGGGGTAACTTTGATAATTTTTTACTGTTTTATGACAATTTCATTTTTTATCATATGGATAACTTCTGTAGTGTTAACGATAAAACTCTCAAAATTAAATATTAGTTACAACTAGTTCAATATTTTAACGTTTTAATTTTTAAAATGCTGAAATTATCTTTTAAGATATCAATATTTTTTAATATGCTATCAAAGTAACACAACGTGCAATTTCGATACCTATATTTCTTAATGTGATATCAAAGTAACCCCGTTTTATGAAGAAAAAATTTAATTATCATGGTACTCTGGTGAATAAAAATATATGGGTATCAAAGTTACCCCGCGAAATCAAAGTTAGGTACCCCATTCTAATTAAAAATTTAAAGCTAATGTAATGCAGTTAGTTATAGTATT
>NW_021762567.1:0-845 GCF_005508785.2 Acyrthosiphon pisum
CTTTGAACAATATACTAGGAGCCTTTATTAAATTTTCAAGCTTTTTTATCCAACAAATAAAATTTTATTGATATTTTTAGAAAAAAAACTAAAAAAAAATGGAAAATGAAAATGTCCATAAAGAGCTCAAAATAAATCAAAATATTTTGAAAATGTTATGGTGTATAGAAAATGCTAAGATAAACATTCAGTCGAAATTTCATATATCTACGGTCATTTTTTTTAAAGTTACACCAAAAACCAAAATCGATTTTCTCGAAAACAGATTTTGCGTAAAAATTCCCGTTTTTCCTTAATTTTTCTTTTGTTTTTCACGGCGCTTTTGAAAACTATTGGAAAAATTTTACTTTTGACCCCCCAAAGTACCAACAAGATTCACTTTCCTATCAGAAAAGGTACTGTTGAAGAAAATCCAAGCACTTTTACTGTCCTAAAACATGATGACAGACACAAAAAAAAATAAAAAAAAAAACACACATCATTGTAAAATCAATACATTCATCGTTCCACTCAGAATCTAAAAAGTGGAAAGTTTTAAGGTGAAAAAATATAATAAACTTTAGGAGTAAGGACAATGATATGGATTGGAAATCTTGTTATCGGTTCTGTGAATTCGCCAAATATGAAATGTACATTGAGAAATAGGTTTTCTAACTGCATTTAAATTTAAAGGTGCCAAAATTGAAATTGGGATTTTGTTTATTATAAATTACGAATTAATTTTGAGCAGTGTATTTGAGTTATTTTAGCCCCATATTTCACTATGGTTTTAACATTTATGTTAGATATTACGTAAATCATATAAAAATATCCATTATATTATATTTTCTATTAAAAGTGTATAA
>NW_021762568.1:0-4614 GCF_005508785.2 Acyrthosiphon pisum
TGTTACGAACGAACACATCATAACATATACCACCTACCTATCTGGATAATTATTGTATAGAAAAACACAAAATGCCAAAACCACAGTTTTCCGGTCACGGCCCCCGATCGTCCCTCGCTCGTGCACAAACGTGTACAGCTGCATGTACGTTGACGAAATAATAATATATTATTTCATCCGTAAAAAAAATCGTATATTGTATAGTACCTCCATACGAACGTTATAATATGGTGATGTAATAATAATATTGTCTGCGTCGGTACCTATATATTTTATGTACACGAGCTCACGAAGCCGTGTCAAAGCCCCCGGAAAATCGTTTCGCTCGTTCGCGACAATCGCGTTATTATATCGCGATGGTTTATCGCCGATGCACCGTTTCCGTTCCGGCAGTTCCGATCCGCGGGTTTCCGATCGGCGGCGCCCCCAGCTCCAAGTCCAGCACCCACATGTATAATAATAGCACACCCACATCGTTATTATTGCTGATGTTGTCGTTATTATTACTATTATCGTCGTCGTCGTCGTCGTGCCAATAATGAGTTTGGGATTTTTTTACGGTGTGGCAGGATACGTAATATTGTACCGTAGTAAATATATTATATCTGATCCGATAATAGTGTTAAAAATAATAATATTAAATCCTACCTTTTTTTTTTTTTTTATCGTATTTGTGTATAAAATGCACCGAAATAGAATAGCAAATATACCATCACAGCATCCTTTTTCACTAGGTATGTATCAATAGGGTCTTGTATGGTGGTGTAGTCTAATATTTTAGTAAACGAAAAATATAAACCCATTAACTCGAGGAGGAGCCGTAAAACGTGAATATCAAAAAATTTAAATATGTAGGTATAAGTACTTACACATAAATACCTAACAATATTATATGGATAAGCATAATACCAATCAATTTTCAAGTCAATATTTTGACACTGGTGTGCCAGGTTAACGCACCTTTATAAATGTATAGTGATAGACCGAAATTATATTTTAAACGTATAACAGAAGACAATTATTATTAAAAAATGTGTAGAAAGTAGAAACTATAAAATTAAAGACTGATGCCCATATGCAATATGAAGTAGGTAGTATAATAATAAGTTATGCATTAATTGTACGGTATAAAAATTAATGAAATTACAATTAATGTAGAGACGAGAGTGTAGTAGGAGATGTAATAATTTATCCATACAATGATGAAGAGCTGGTTCGTTATCTCCATAACGAGTAGCAGGTATATAAATCGAACAGATTTCCACACGTAAGACGAGAGAAGACTTTGGAAAGGACTAAGGATAAAATATTTGGACTGTCAGTTTTATCGTTTAGAAGGTTATTTAGGACATATTTTATATTCACCGCATGCCTGCAGTGATCAGCCAAGTTGTTAAAATAATATATTATACAATTTGGCGAGCCAAGGAAAAAATTTTCCCTAAGACGACTATTGATTCTCACCTGATATCTGGTCTTAGTGTCCAAAAAAGTTTATGTTTCGTCCTTGTCTCGCCGCTATAAGCAAAGAGAATAATATTGTGCGATATTATATAATTTGAACCGTACACGAAAATATAATGTCACGTAATATGCCGTAATAAACGTTATATTATATGTAAATGCAGGTCAGCTCAAATATAGAAATTTCACAAAATTACTACACCCAATCAAATCGACGCCGTAAGCCATATTCCGGTGAAATGTAGCTACACCCGCGGGTTTCCCGAATTCAGGGTACCTATGGTGGACTTGAAAACGGTTTTCGATCTTGTAATAAAGTATAATGTGGTGAATATTATTTAAAATGGATTATTGCGAGGTAAAATTTGTTCGAGGCGCCTTGCTGGGAAGATGCAGCAGGGTCGTGCTGATAATAAATCAAAAAATAAAAGTAATTCACAGTACCAGCTAGTAGGTACGCGTGTGCCGTATACCTGATTCGAGGATTCGGGGCCCGGCAATAATTTACCACTAGATTTTTACTACCAGAAAATTCTGCTCGATTTTACAATTCAATGTGTACGTGGTTCGTATCCAAAATTCGTATCAGACCGACACCTGCAGTTTCGGTGATCGTATAACTAATATTTTCTACATAGTATTTCAAATGTCTCTGCCAATGTTAATGTTTGAAGAATTGAATAAATAAAATAATGTAAGTGGTCAATAGACTGTTAACATATTTACGTAGGTCAACAAAAATGGATTATACGACTTCGTCGAAAGTTTTTGTTGAACGGTTTTGAATAAAGTAGATCTGGTTAAAGATTTGATAAGGAATTCAGTAATCGTTTGGGGGTTGAGGGGTCGTAAGCAGGCGAATACCTCCGCTCGTTTTTAATATTTTATCAAAGCAAATAATGCACAATATGTGATAAGTAGGGCTCGGATTTTGTAGCAAATGCTTCTTTGAGGGAATTGTGATAGAAAGATAATTCTTATATATAAATACGTTTTGAATCATTCTGATTTGAATGAAGTAAACTTTTTTTGCTTTTTTTTTGCTGTTTTCCACAAAATCTGCTTTTTATTGCTTTCCCCCCTATTTGGTTATTTTTTCTTGATTTTTACATATTTTTCTTGAAAACTTATCTCATCTCTATGTACCTGTATTATACGTCTTGGACTATATTATTATTACCAGAAATTATAAAACCAGTGATAAAACCAGTAATAAATATATGACTGATAAAATAACTGTCGTTATTGTGCCGAAATAGTTTTATTTACAATTATCTGTAGTTGTATTAATTACGACTCAAGGAAAGGGAAAATTATCTGAATTATACCTACGTATTTTTATAGCACGTTCTAATACTTTAGTTGGCCGGTAAATATCAATCAACAATCAGTGAGGTATAAACGTATAGTGTTCTAAATAATTTCTCTCATCGTCAAAATGCCAAAAGTTAAAAATTTAAATTTAAAATTAAAAAAAATCGTAAGATAATTCGGTGAAAATGTGCTTATGACTGACGGAAATATTATATTTTGTAAATTGTGTGAAGTCAAAATAAATTCGGATAAAAAATGTAACGTTTTATATGTTTAATATGAGTTTTAATGAAAGTAACTTGACTAAATATATAGTTGTAAATTCCTTTTTTAATATTTAATTGTATGTGTAATTGAAATTTGCTTTTTTAGAATTAAATTAATAAATGCTTTTTTTGGCTACTTAAAATGCTTTTTTAAGGATTTATTTTGCTACAAAATCCGAGCCCTAGTGATAAGGTATACTCTCATAGTAACTACGATAGTGATTGGTGGACGTTTCATAAAAATATTGTTTCCACGGGTTTAAATGCTGTAAGTCGATTTCGCGAAATAGCTCAGCAGATCAATGCTTGATGGAGATGAAACATTTTCCTAAGATACCGTCGTGAGATTTTGCAAATGAGAAACATGAAATATATTTATATTATTATTATATTATTATTACATCCTTCGTACTAATTACAGATTGAGCAATGATGACGGATTATAGCTATTAATGCACAATATTCTGTACGCGTTCTTAAGTACCTATTAAGATAACGTTTCACAAGCTTTACTTTAGTTAAAGGGTTAAAAAAATTATTATAAAGCAATTTAAAATAAAAATTATATTATTAAATATCTTTAGTTGCTGTAAAATTTAAAAAATGATGCAGATCTACTATTATACCTACTGGCTACTGCTTCCTGCAAGGAGAACCTTAAGCTTTTATAACACATATTATACAAATTAAAGATAACAGTATTTTTGAAGAATGAAGGGATATTCCGCATATAAGATTTTTTATACATACATAGCTAAGTATTTTTCGTAATATTTTACTTTTTGAATTTTATATTTTCTTTTAAATTTAAAATTTAAACTGTTATTTAGAACCTACTTACAAATTCATGGAAGTAAAATAGTTTTTTACATAGTTAAAAACATTTATTAGAACAGTAATAAAGTAACTTTAAATGCATTAAAAATTATAATAAGTGTGTAAAATATAACAATTTAAAATTAGCTCACAACTCCCTTCAAAATTAAATTATCGATAAACACCACCAAAAAACCACACGTGTTGTTACTTTCAAGTTTAATAATAGTACCTGCGTAAATTCACTCTAACGTTAAAATATGTAAGCTACTCAACGTAAATTTGGAAATGTTGTACACTTGTTTGTACTTGTAAGACGGAGACAACACATGTGGGTGAGACTTCCTCTTCAGTATACTGTTCTAACTATTACATCCAAGTATTTCGAAAGTATTTTGGAAATTTTAGTTAAATTACGTAAGATACCTATTTATATATTTAAAATCTATAGTAATTTGATTAAAATAAAAATAGTTGACTATGTACGAAATTTAATGTAACATAATATAGCTAACGTGGTTTTAATTAAATTTTTTTCCAAGGTCATAGATTTAGGTCGTAAAATTCTTATATATTTCTATAAATAAGTGAAAATGTAATAAAAATATTATTTTTTTTAAATCAAAAATGGTGTGCACTATGGTTTCCAAGTCTTAAAATAATATGTAACGAATAAATATGTACGAAATGTATTTGTGTCTGATTTTTCGCATTAGTTCGACTATATAGTTAGGTAAGTATTAAAAGAAAACTT
>NW_021762569.1:0-1114 GCF_005508785.2 Acyrthosiphon pisum
CATTAACGACTATGAGAAAAACCATATCATAGTAAAACCAATATATACATCGCTCAGCTAAGAATCTAATGCAAAAAAATTTATAATCTTTATTGTTCCCGTTGAAGTTTTAATTGTGGATTTTAATTAAGTTTAAACAAAAAACAAAAAAACATTTCTGATAAGACATGTTTGTTTCAAGGTAATAAGACAAAATACAACCAGGGGTATACTACTTTAATGAAGGAGTTCATGATAGAGTAAAATGGAAGGAAGTTTGCTTTGGGCATTTGTTGCCTCCAACTTACAAACATACAAAACTGTAAATTTTCGTTCACAATAACAAATTTTACATTGTAATTTCTAAAATTCAAGTGAATTTACATCTTATACAATTTAAAGGTAAGAATATTATATTATTATCCAGAGCGGTTCAAAGGATTTTCTTCATATTAATATTTTTAAGTAAGTTATGTTTATTCTAAAAAAAATTGATAACTGCCATTTTAATTTTTAGTAAAGATATCACTAAAAGCCCTCCGAGACGCCCTAGATATTAATCTTATCTTTAATTTTTATAAGAGGTAAATTATTTCTAAATTTAAAATTAACAGAGTAAATTTAAATGTACTAAATGATAAATTGTATTGTTTTAAACGTCAAATTTCCTATACAGTACGCTTGCAAACGAAAACAACAAATCCCTGTGTGTCGTCCTCTTAACGTACAAAAAAAAATGTACATAAAGTTAACTTAAACGTACTATTGTGAAACTATACTGTTGATAAAACCATAGTTTTTAAACAATAAACAGGCCAAGCATAAGTTTACTGCTTAAGGGAGTGAGCCGGTACGATTTTTGGTACAAAAAAATTTCTTACAAGAAAAACTCTCATGCCCTGTACAATAGATGGATCTTGTTAATTTGTTTTATTTAAAAGTAGAGAACATTTAGTAGGTTGGATCAAAGCTCGTTTTTTAAAAATTATAGAACCGGGAATACCTATTTGAATAATGTTCTTTTTCAAACATACTATATAAAGTACAATACAAATTTAAGCCTTTGATCTGACCAGCAAAAACTTGTCATCTTTCAGATAAAATAAAATGACCAAATTCAAATCTATGATGTATG
>NW_021762570.1:0-1283 GCF_005508785.2 Acyrthosiphon pisum
CGACTCCTTGGAAGTCCAATTTCGGTCTCCTCCTGGAAACGACTACATCGACTCCTCGGTGCAAAACAAACTGAACCACCAGCGCACTCTTCCGTCTACCTCAACATCGTTCTTCACTCCCGCTGAAGTCTGGCGCATAGTCAAATCGCTTCCCAGTCGCCGCGCTCCTGGGCCTGATGGCATCAGCAACACTGCACTCAAACACTGCGGACGCAAAACTCGACGCGACTCTTTGTCGAATATTCAACTGGTGCACACGCCTTAACTACTTCCCTCTTCCTTGGAAGCATGCTACTGTTATAACTATTCCAAAACCTGGCAAGGACCTATCTAACCCAGTCAATCACCGTCCAATCTCTCTGCTGAACACGATGTCTAAAGTCCTGGAGAAACTCCTGCTCACTAGGCTCAAAATCTTCACCATCTCCAAAATCCGTCCTGACCAACATTGGCTGGTGGGGCTTCAGAAGCTCCCACAGCACTACATCTCAACTCCTCAGAGTCATTGACGACATCTCGCTCAAACTAAATCTTAGAAAAAATACCGCAGCAATCCTTCTCGACGTGGAAAAGGCCTTCGACAAAGTTTGGCACGACGGCCTCATTAGCAAACTGATCGACCTCGCAGTTCCCAACGACCTTATTTCCATCTTGAGCTCCTTTCTCACTGAAAGAAGCTTTCACATACAAATAGAAGGTAAACATTCCACCTCTCGCAAAATTCTTGCAGGAGTGCCTCAAGGCTCTTGTCTCGCACCACATCTCTTTTGCGTCTACATCAACGACATGCCTACTCACTCCAAATGCCATACTGCACTCTTTGCCGACGACACTCTCTTCTACGCCACCAGCTCTACTAATGACGCTGCCACCAAACAACTTCAACTTCAACCAGGGACGGATTGGTATTTCGGACCGGCCCGGGAAAATACTTTTTTAACGGCCCACTTTTTGTTGGGAGATTAGGGGCAACTGGCAAGTGTACTATACTGAAGATAGTAATTTTTTTAGTATTTTAAAGGGTAGTCTACTGTATAATCAGTTATATCATAAAATCAACCTTTAACAATAAAATGTAATAATAAAAATAATAATGAACAGAAATAACAATAGTATAAAGTATTACCTACATATAAATGTTACATAACAAAATGTTAGTAATTTTATATTTTACATGATCAGTTTTACTGTATCGATATAAAAAATAACGAAAATACAATTACATATATTATTCAATCGTATTTGATACCATTTAAAGTAACACATATTATGAGTGAGTGTGA
>NW_021762570.1:4035-4859 GCF_005508785.2 Acyrthosiphon pisum
CAACTCTGTTTATTTATTTATTTATTCGTATGGCTTAACAAATCATTTACAGCAAAATTAACAATAAAATAATAAAATAAAATATAAACATAAAGTATAATTTAACTAAATTTAGATTAGAAAGGTTAAGGTTTTATAAATATATAATATAATATGACATAACAATGCGTTACAGTTTACAGGTTACAGGTGCACGTCCAGTTTCCTTATCCACTCTACTGCTTCCGGTGTTATCGCGTGGATTCCTTCGATGCCCTGGTTGAATTTCCTTATCTGCAACTCTGTAATTTTGATTTTTAAATTTTTTAAATAATAGTTTTTCTTTTGTAATTTATACTACCTTTCATACTTATAAACATAATATTGATGTATAAATATCGATCATAAATATTTAATAATTTAAGACATAGAAATTATTTCCATCGGAACGCGTCATAAAGACCGTGTGCGACTCCTTTTAAATGATAATTTTATGATGTGTATTTCATGAAAAATGTATTTTTAGCTCGAATTTATTGGCTGTTTATAACGCCACTATACCTATATCTAGGTATTTGTTTTGATATTTTGAGAGGTTGGTATAACACGTTAATGTGATATTGTGTTTCAAACTGAACATCTTATCGACAAGCTCATTTCTAGTTCGTATAGATGATATACACGTACTTTTTTAGCTGTATTATCACTTTACTTAATTTATGTAACTAAATGTAAATGTTTCAATAAAATATATTATGTAAAGATACAAATTAATGTATAGTAAAAATTACTAAATGCAAAAATATATAATATATTTAGGTCCTGAAAGCATCTGGAATTGGTGA
>NW_021762571.1:0-1111 GCF_005508785.2 Acyrthosiphon pisum
TACAAGAGTTATATTTTCATTTGGAAAATAGTAGTTATTAATTAAACAAGACCATTGTTAATAATATAAGACTGATGTTCGGAATAATATTATCGCATTAACAATAAGACAAATATCTTATGAGTTGAATAGTGACAAGATATTTGTCAAGCCAAATATAGTTTTTTTTTAATATGATCAGGATTTTTTTTTCAGTGTAGAATCTCATGAGGTGATTCTTAGATATTTCGGATATGCTTTTGCCTATATATAATATTCTTGGAAGATATAATAGGTAATACAGATGGAAATATACTTTCAAAATGCAATGGACTTCTTCAATCAGTATTACATTTTGAATTTATTTTGTCTTTGGAAGTAGCGGTCGAAATATGTCAATAACTTTGCCAATATCACGTCAGCTACAAAATCCAGATTTAGATTTAACAAAGTGTATTGAAATGATAAATCTTGTGTTGGTTGCTCTCAAAAATAACAGAGAAGATACAAGATTTACTAATATTTTTAATCAAGCTGTGTCTAAAGCAGGCGTGTTAAATATTGATGTTAAAATTCCACGGATATGTAAAAGACAAGCTCACCGATCAAATTTAACTACTTCAAGTACTGAAGAATATTTTAAAATTACAGTTTATTTCACCGTTTTCGATAATTTTATAACGTCTATTCAAACTATGTTTTTGGACAATCAAAATAATATAGTGTTTAAAATACAACAACTTATACCAAATTACTTAAATGCTCTATCTGAAGAGGATATTTTAAAAGGTGCACCTTTCTATGAATCAGATTTACCAGGAACACTTAACGAATTAAAAGGTAAAATAATAAATATATCTAGGTACCTATTATGTTAACGAAATAATTTCTATTGCATTTTTATAGCTGAAATCATGTTGTGGCAGTTACATTGGGCTAAACAACCAGAAAAAAAAATCAAAAATCAGTACGGCTACGGAAGCATTTAAAGAGACTGAAGGTGAATATTTCCCAAACATACGACAACTATTACTTATTCTTGCCGTATTACCTGTAACGACATAAACAATTGAGAGATCTTTTTCTAGATTAAAAAGAATCAAATCATATTTGAGAACGACAATGGGAGAAA
>NW_021762572.1:0-1237 GCF_005508785.2 Acyrthosiphon pisum
AAGATTCTGATTTTCATATTTTTCATTAGGGTTTCGTAACCATGATGACAACATATTTTTTTTTCTATTATAATGATAATAATTGACAAGATCACGGATCAGAATGTTGAGGCATCCCGTTAAAATAAAGACAAAATAAAAATAATATTTACTAAGGACTAAGGTAAATGTACCGTATATTTATTAAAATTATTTATAGAAATCTTTGTTTTGTTGATAAAAATGTACAATAATTAATAATATTGTACCATCATATTATTATTGTATGGTTGATACAGTGAATATGAGATAGTACTTTTTGGTTATCACTAATTTATTTTATCTTATAGATAGAACCTTTTGGTTTTAACACTATTCTCAAGAACCAAAAGGTGCTATCTAGATCGCTATCAAATAACAAAAGTGTAAATTTGATCGATTTAGCACCTTTTAGTTCTGGATAACTCCTTAAATAATGAACTTAAAAAGTTGGATGTGAGTTTGGATTATAGACCATTGACCAATAAACCCATTTATATCAAAAAGTGGATTTTCGAAAAAATCGATTTAGCACCTTTTGGTTCTGAGCCCACGTATTATTATTGTTTATGCAAGCTGCACTACCCTTGACAAAATATTATCGGAAATAAACGCCGCGACGATCGTTGGACTTCACCGAGGCTGATACTCAGGCCGCCGTCCACCTATCGTCGTCTCAGCGCCGCCGGTCAAACAGTTGTATGCTCATCTTTGTTATATAATAAATAGTACTTTTCGCCACTTAAATTACCATCCGTCCCACTGCACGACGTCTATCCACGTCACCTGTATTTTCGCTGGATAATCCGTGGCGCGTTCGGTATGCATTGCACCGTTGCCTCAAGACCAAGGTTGTATTAGGGGCCTCAGGTTAAAGTCCTACATTTTCTAAATTTCTATAACGTTGTATTATAAAATGAACACATTTTATATTTTAAGATGTTACTGACAAGTGACAACCATTGACGGTTTGGATTTTAGATACCTAATACTATTTAGTATTTATCATTTTATTGTTTGTTTTACATATTTATTTGTATACACATTAATTAGTATGCATCGTATACTATTTTCTTATAATTGTACTATTTATTTAATCTCATATAGGCTCGCGCAGTCACACTAGTGCAGTATCTTGCTGGACAAATTAATAATATAACCATGGGTTATATTTATTTATTGTTTAATATAAACGGATTATGATTTACAGACATGCCTT
>NW_021762573.1:0-925 GCF_005508785.2 Acyrthosiphon pisum
GATTCTAGAATCAAACATCAATAAATCAATTACATGTAATTACATGTTCCCCACAAATATATTTTGATAAAATAAATTGTTACCAATAAGCATAGATGCCATTCCGACTTCTTATTGAGTACTTCATTATACATTACTTTTTTGACAAACGCTGCTATTTTCTTATTGTTTTCTATTTCATTTTTGTCAGTAATGGTTGTTGGTACAACGCTGTCTTCGATGTCACTCTTACCACAATCTGTATTTGAGCCATCATAATTTGTACTAACTGAATCACCAGACAATGAAGAAATGCTGTCACTGTCGTCGTCTGATTTGGAATCCTCTGGGCCATTGTGCGCCATGATACCAAAATTGTATTCTTAAAATGTTTAATTGAACAGTAATTAGAAATTGTTTAATAAAAAATATTATCTTCTAATAATTACCCAATTATAACACGATAGTTATAATATAATATATTGCAAGTTGGTTGAACCTTGAACGACGTTGAAATGGCTTTAAGGTCTGGAGAAAAAATTACAAGTCATCCAAAAAGTCCATATCACTCAAGGTTTATAGATAATAAAGGTTGCCTCATAGTCACGTAAACAAAGCATTCCCCCCGCAGCGTCTTATTATGCATGACGTCATCCGTAGGAGAGTTTCGCGGGCGGCCGTGGTGTCGTATATTCATGCAATGCTTAATATTCATACTTACAGCTATACTTGTCTGCTAATTAATGTAAATTTGTGATTTATACTTGTTTATTATTATGTTATTAGTGTACCTACCTATAATATCTTAATCATATATTAAAATATTTTCTATTTATGATAGTACAAACCTATAGTATTATACTACAGTGGCGTATACATAACTTTTGTATGGGGGGGGGATCAGTTGCAAACAAATTATTATGGAACAAAAATACCTAAACCTAGG
>NW_021762574.1:0-811 GCF_005508785.2 Acyrthosiphon pisum
GAAAGTTGTCAAAATAGAATGATGTATGTCCATAATACACCCCTACTTTGACTGGACACTGGACACTGGTGAATAAAAGAAGAATAAAAGTTTAATTATAAATAATAAATAGTATTATTATAACAAATATAACTATTAAGCAATTTAATATTTGGAACAAACCATACAGTTTTTTTTTAATATTATTATTTGTTAAAGTGAACATTAAAAAAACAACAATTTAATTTTTATAAACATTATATTGATCAATAACTAGTAATTAGTTATTAGTAATAACCCATTGATATTTATTATAAATGCAATAGGAACTTAAAAAGTTAATTATGCTGGTAAATTGATTCATACAAGTAAAATAATATAAGCATAATTTAAAATGCAAAGTTTTAAACGAGTATAATAAAAATTAAATTGTTTGACTTGTTTTATGTTAATGTTTGATTTATGAATATACTATGTAATATATTGGACTTAAGTTTCATCTTAGATATCATGGCAAAAAACCTACACACAGCTATAACAGGTATTTAGTTTTTTTTTTATATATTTTGTGAAAATAGCAAGAGTCTTGCAAGAGTCTTGCGCAAGACCAAGACCAAGACCAAGACCGAGTCTGCAAGACCAAGACCAAGACCAATATTAAGGTGTATACCCAAGACCAAGACCAAGACTGAGTCTGCAAGACCAAGACCAAGACCAAGATTTTGAAAGTCTTGGTCTTGGTATTGTTTTGCTCATCACTAAAATAGCTTGCAATTGAATACACATTACTCTTAAGCCGTTCTTACACAACCTAAAAATCTTAAAAATACAG
>NW_021762575.1:0-1397 GCF_005508785.2 Acyrthosiphon pisum
GATTTAAGACGGATTAAAGCTTCAGTAAAAATGTATGATGAGTATAAAATTGACAAAAATATTATGGTGTATTTATCTAAAATTGTGAACTTTTTGTATATTTATAAATTTGGCAACGTTGCATAAGCAATCGTGTCGTTTTACGAGTTTCCATTGTTATACAGCAAACATACGCAATCGTGTTCCCAAAAAGGTAAATCGTACGCAATCGGGTTCTACCCATTTTTTATAAGCATTTAAAGTTCAAATGTTGACTAAATTTATCATATTGAAAATTTACAAATTATTTTGCAGTTAAAAATTTATAAAATTATCAATTTTTATTACTATAAGAATTAAAAATATAAAATAAAATTTCACGTAATTGGTTCACACTGTAACTAAAAAAACTAAAAAATATATGAACACAGTTTTTTTTTATAGTTATTTGAAGTTCAAGTTTGGACGAAAATAGATATTTAAACTTAGAAGAACGATTTTAGTTTTGTGTTATAATTTAAAAATATTATTCGTGGCTGCTGGATACATTTCTGAAGTACAATATTACATACACATTACACATAATATTAATTAAACTTACCAGCTAACGTAGGTACTAATAATAATAATAATATAAAATACCTTTGGCTGACAAACCATCTCCACTCAGAATCTGTTTTTCACCTACAATGATAATATTATATCATTGAATTCAGATTTAACACCATCCATTACCCACAGTGACCCACATGTAACCTACTGTACAGCAGAGCGAAATCCACTTACCATTTTTTTTAAAGTTAAAATATGCTTAGGAAGGACTCGTATAATATTATTTATGTTTGATCTTTTATTTCTTTATCAATAAAAAAGGTAGACAAGTGGGTACAGGCACGTAGTCAGAAAATATTCACTAGGTGGGCCAATGTTAGATGGGCCCCCTACCTAAATATATTACCTTGCACCTTGTAGGGGTGGGCACCTTACCTTTTTATATTATAAAGAGGTAGTTATCAGAATATCACTATAAATATAGACGAGTTGACGACCATAATAATAATATAATTCTATATGAATCAATATAATGATAATACCCTTACTCAAAAGTATTTTAAAAATAGACATAAAAGTATACAACAGTCACTGTCTAGATAAGATAAGAATAATATGACATGCTAGTATACTAGTATGGTACCAGTATTGGGCTTTAAATAGCAATTATTTCCTAATTAATCGTTGACGATATTATGACTTATAAAGATAAATTATCACCGATTCTTGGTAGAAACAGAATTTAAATGTAATACAATATACATAATTTATTCCAGAAATGGACATGAATTGAATTTAGTTACGTAACTTATTTTAGATTCTAATTAAAACTCGATATATTTGGGTTTATTTGTGTAATATTTAGA
>NW_021762576.1:0-678 GCF_005508785.2 Acyrthosiphon pisum
TATTTAATGAGGAAGACTCTATTGATCAAATGCAGCTACAAACAGAACTAGAGATTTGGAAAACTAAGTGGCAACGAATAAAATCTGATGGTAAATAATTGTTGTAATTATACTTTTCTTAAAATTTTATTTATTAATTGTTTTATAATTTTGTTTAAGGTCATGACGTTTGTCAAGATGCTTTGTCATCAATAGAAAATTGTAATAATATCATTTATCCAACTGTACATAAATTACTTAGTATAATTGCTTGTTTGCCTATTAGTGTAGCATCCGCAGAACGCAGCTTTTCTACGCTTAGAAGGTTTGGTGCATGTGTTTATTATTAGAATAACAAAATAGCAAGCTTTTATAAAATATTTTATCTTTGCTTACTTTTGTTGCTTTTTTTGTTAGATTGAAAACATGGTTAAGATCCAAAATGGGGCAAGAACGCTTGACTGGTTTGGCTTTGCTAAACATACATCATACTATAACTATATCAATAGATGATGTTATAAATAGATTTGCTAATAAAAAAAATAGAAATATAGATTTTGTTTTATAAATATATTGCTTTTTTTATCATATTTGTTTAACTTATTACTTTATAGGTTATACAGGTGCAATATAAAATTCATTATGTCTTGGTAAGTTTGTGTGAGTAGTTGGATAAACTCTTTTTAAATTCGCCCCCCC
>NW_021762577.1:0-411 GCF_005508785.2 Acyrthosiphon pisum
AAAAATTGGTTTTGCGTAAAAATTCGCGTTTTTCCGTTATTTTTTTAAGGTTTTTCCTGCCGCTTTTGAAAAGTATTGTGAAATTTTCACTTTTGACCCCCCAAAGTACCAACTAGATTCACTTTCCTTTCAGAAAAGGTACAACTTTTGAAAATCGAAGCATTTTTACTGCTCCAAAAGTTGTCGTCAGACACAAAAAAAAAAAAAAAAAAAAAAAACACACATTATTGTAAAATCAATACATTCATCACTTCGTTCAAAATCTAAAATAGTGGAAATTGTCCATATTAAGAGGACGTGATACCCGCATGTGTTGTCTCTGTCTTACAAGTGCCTAACATGGCAAATTCTACGCCAAGCAAAACACGTGTAGCTCAGTTAGTTTAAAAATTAGAGAAAACTGACTTCTTA
>NW_021762578.1:0-689 GCF_005508785.2 Acyrthosiphon pisum
ATTTGAATGATATAAATTGTTAACTTTAAACAATTCACGGTACCTAAATATTTTTTGACATGAAAACGAAATAGGCCAAAATAGTGAAATATAAGGACTTAAAAACAAAATGGTAAATTAACTTAACTTCTTAAAATGAAAAATTAATTCGTTAATTTCACGTTAATTAAAAAATAAATGTAGTAAGTTAACAGTTAAGTAAGTGAAAAGCAGTGGCGGCTCGCAAGTAAATTCATTGGGGAGACTGAAAATTTAATAATAAAAAAAAATGAACACAAAAAATATAAAAAAAAACCTTTTTTTATTATTATAATTGATAGCTTTATAAAAATTATAAGAATAGATAATTTATATTATTTTATATTCTAATTCAATTCTTCTTTCTTTTTTCTTCGCAAAATCATCAATTATACTTTCCACAAATGTCGGGTCCTTTGCCATAACGCCCAGTAAATTTTTTTCAATTGCCAACGATGATAAATTTGTAAGTCGCTCGTTTGTCATTGTATTTCTTAAAAAGCTCTTTATACGCTTTAACATACTCATAGATCGTTCACTAGATGCAGTAGTGGCCGGTATTGTTAAAACTAATTGACATAGTTTAGTGAACTGGGAATACATTTCTTGTAAATTATTTTTTATTATTAAATCCAGTAGTTTATGAGGAAGGAGATGTTTATTATTATCTG
>NW_021762579.1:0-1380 GCF_005508785.2 Acyrthosiphon pisum
TAAATTTTTATTTTTATTACAATATTTACATAACTAGACAATATTCCAAGCATGCTAAAGATAAGTTGGTAACATCATATTATCCCAAACATAAAAAAAGATTTTGAATAATGCAAAAAAAAGTTATTTTGTGATACGCATCTGTATTTAATGAAGTCTTTATTTTCGTTATAGCTATCGAATTTGTTTTTATAGAGGTATTAAAAATAAAATCGTGTTAAGTGGTAAAAAGATTGTGATCTAGTTTTATAGGTCGTCATAATATCTTGTTAGGAAAACAAGTTTTCAAAAATTACAGTAAATAATTGCATAGTCGCGTCGACAATGCTGTATTAGGTATAGCAGAGTTGTATGTGAGGTTGATTTTTCTTTACACATTAAGGATTATCAAATTCTTGCATTTATACCTACGTGATAACTAAACTATAAATCATATTATACAGTGTGTCCCACCGAGATCTGACAAATGAAATAACTTTTGTTCTAATTAATATTTTTAAAAAATGTCTTTTAAATATAACTCATAGACAATGGCGCTACATTTTTAGTATACTTTTTTTATTTATTATTTTTTAATACTGAAAATAAAAAACTTAAAAATTGATAAAAAATTTTTCCAAAATATCCAAAATAGCCAATTTGTAAATCTGATTTTCAGAAAAATTTTTATGGTAAAAACATTTATTTAAGTCAAGTGGCTGATTTTTTACAATTTTTTTAAACATCAATATTCTCGTTAATAACTTACGATCTAGTTTATGTTAGAAACATTATAATTTCAAAAAATATAAATCATTTTTAAATTATTTTATATGAACATTTTGAAATAGGTGCATGTTAAAATCTAACTATTTTAGATTCTGAGTGGAACGATGAATGTATTGATTTTACAATGATGTGTGTTTTTTTATTTTTTTATTTTTTTTTTATTTTTTTATTTATTTTTTTATTTTTTTATTTTTTTTTGTGTCTGTGTACACGATAAGTAGTCGAAATAAAGCTACGATTTTCAACTTCAGTATCTTGTTCGATCAGAAAGTGAATATCGTTGGTGCATTGGGGAGGTCAAAATTTAAATTTCCTAGTGGTTTTCAAAAGCGCCGGGAAAAACAAAAGAAAAATTAAGGAAAAACGGGAATTTTTACGCAAAATCGATTTTTCACAAAATTGAATTTGGTTTTTGGTGTAACTTTAAAAAAAATTACCGTAGATACATGAAATTTTGACTGAATGTTTATCTTAGCATCTTCTATACACCATAACATTTTCAAAATATTTTGATGTATTTTGAGCTCTTTACGGACATTTTTATTTCCATTTTTTTTAGTTTTTTTCTAAAATATCAATAAATTTTATTTGTGGATAAAAAAGCTTGAAATT
>NW_021762580.1:0-2588 GCF_005508785.2 Acyrthosiphon pisum
ATTGTTGATAACCTTATATTTATATTATAAATGTGTTTTGTTTTGTTTATGAAATAAAGTTTATATTGGAACATTGGTGAAATGTGTATGAGCGTAAAATGTCAGACGTGCATATCGGGTCACTACGATATCCCTATATAAATAGTGATCGGTACTACGAATTATTACACACTTTAAAATTTATTTACATCCAACACATTCACAAGACTCACACTGAAATATATAATTCCTAGTTTTTACTCCTTAAAATGGTTTACTCTCTAGCCGCTTAACTATTATAATTGCCGATTATTCGATCAAACGGTATTTCCTGATCTGTTCACTCTTGAGTATAGGTTATAACGGATCATGCCACCTTCACCGAATTCCAATTCACCGATATCTCAGTTTGCAACACATATATGTGTTATTAAATCTGTACATTTATTTATTTTTATGGTGAAATTTCATAGGCTCGAAATCATCACCTTTTTTCTTTAATTTTACAGTCGTTTTTCAATGTCCGTGAAGTTAGCCGCCCAACTTTACCACACACAACTCATGCTTGGCCATCCTTTAGTAAGTCATTAGTAAGTATTTGTAAGCACAAAATCAGAATTAGTAAGTATACAACTTTCAGATTATCCTTAAAAGTTTAAAATCCGGCTAACTTCTCGGGAGCCGGATAACCTTTATTATCCAAACATCTGCACACACTATCCTTTAGTAAGTCATTAGTAAGTATTTGTAAGCACAAAATCAGAATTTGTAAGTCAACAACTTTTGGATTGTCCCTGAAAGTTTAGCCAGCCGGGTAACTTAAACTTTTCGAATTTTTTTTTACACACCTGCTTAGTAGTCCATTAGTAAGTATTTGTAAGCGCAAGTTCGAGTCCCGAAAGTTTATATTTTCGAAGCTCAGGTACCCTAAAGTTTAGCCAGCCGGGTCACTTTCACTTTTCGAATTTTTTTTTACACCCCTGCTTAGTAGTCCATTAGTAAGTATTTGTAAGTGCAAGTTCGAGTCCCGAAAGTTTATATCTTCGAAGCTCAGGTACCCTAAAGTTTAGCCAGCCGGGTCACTTCCACTTTTCAAATTTTTTTTTACACCCTTGCTTAGTAGTCCATTAGTAAGTATTTGTAAGCGCAAGTTCGAGTCCCGAAAGTTTTTATCTTCAAAGTTCAGGTACCCTAAAGTTTAGCCAGCCGGGTCACTTCCACTTTTCGAATTTTTTTTACAACCCTGTTTAGTAGTCCATTAGTAAGTATTAGTAAGCGCAAGTTCGAGTCCCGAAAGTTTATATCTTCAAAGTTCAGGTACCCTAAAGTTTAGCCAGCCGGGTCACTTCCACTTTTCGAATTTTTTTTTACACCCCTGCTTAGTAGTCCATTAGTAAGTATTTGTAAGCGCAAGTTCGAGTCCCGAAAGTTTTTATCTTCAAAGGTCAGGTACCCTAAAGTTTAGCCAGCCGGGTCACTTCAACTTTTCGAATTTTTTTTTACACCCCTGCTTAGTAGTCCATTAGTAAGTATTTGTAAGCGCAAGTTCGAGTCCCGAAAGTTTTTATCTTCAAAGTTCAGGTACCCTAAAGTTTAGCCAGCCGGGTCGCTTCAACTTTTCGAATTTTTTTTTACACCCCTGCTTAGTAGTCCATTAGTAAGTATTTGTAAGCGTAAGTTCGAGTCCCGAAAGTTTATATCTTCGAAGCTCAGGTACCCTAAAGTTTAGCCAGCCGGGTCACTTCAACTTTTCGAATTTTTTTTTACACCCCTGCTTAGTAGTCCATTAGTAAGTATTTGTAAGCGCAAGTTCGAGTCCCGAAAGTTTTTATCTTCAAAGGTCAGGTACCCTAAAGTTTAGCCAGCCGGGTAACTTCCACTTTTCGAATTTTTTTTTACACCCTTGCTTAGTAGTCCATTAGTAAGTATTTGTAAGCGCAAGTTCGAGTCCCGAAAGTTTTTATCTTCAAAGCTCAGGTACCCTAAAGTTTAGCCAGCCGGGTCACTTCAACTTTTCGAATTTTTTTTTACACCCCTGCTTAGTAGTTCATTAGTAAGTATTTGTAAGCGCAAGTTCGAGTATTTGTATTTGTAATTACGAAATCTCTGAAACTTTGAAGTTTAAATTTGTTAGTTTAACCTACCGGTTCACTCGTATTTTTTTGTTGGAATTACTCAATTACGAATTAAACAATTTTTGTATCATGTAAAAGTTGTAAAAATTTGTACTTTCTTACGGTCAGAGTATTGAACATAATATTATTTAATTACAACTTAGTTACAATTAAACCTATTCAAAGAGTAGAAAATTAAAATAATTAATACACTCAATAAAAAAAAGCCGGGCAAGTGATTGTCGCTCTGCTGGTTACAAATGGGTAATGGATGGTAATGAATGGTATCGACTATTGAATTAGAATCCAATTATATAATATCATTTTAAACGGAAATGATTCTGAGCAGTTGTTCTTAAACAGTTGTTCTGCAAAGCACTTTTAATAGTCATGTGATAGAGCCAAACACATAGTTCGACAGGCAACCATATTATCGTGTTGACAACAGAGGAACCTTTTAAGGGCCGTCCCCCGTCACCTACCCACCTTGTCGTT
>NW_021762582.1:0-1112 GCF_005508785.2 Acyrthosiphon pisum
TTGTCACAATTTTTATTTATAAGCATTTAAAGTTCAAATTTTGACAACATATTATGTAAAAATCACGAAAATTCGTAAATTATTTTATGCTAGAAATTCATAAAAAATTTTCCTTTTATATCTAAGATTTCAAAATTTAATACAAGGCTCATAATATATTTTTACAATAGCAATTGAAAAATAAAAGAAATATATAGTCACGATTTCTTTTTATAAGCATTTAAAGTTCAAATTTTGACTAAATACGTAAAAATTACGGCAATGTTCAAATTATCTTAGACAGAAATTCATAAAAGTTTTTCTTTTTAATTCTAAGATTTGGAAATTTAATACAAGGCTCCTAACATATTTTTACAATAGCAGTTGCAAAATAAAAGGAATACATTGTCACAATTTTTATTTATAAGCATTTAAAGTTCAAATTTATACGAAATATGTCAAAATTGCGAAAATTTGCAAGTAATTTAGTGGTTGAAAAATCGTAAAAATTTTTTCTTTTATAACTAAGTTTTTAAAATTTGGTACAAGGTTCTCCATAAGTTTTTCTTTAAAAATAATATATCCTAGACTTACAAATCATCTCCGTTCAGAATCGTTTTTCGTATACAATGATATAATATCATTGGATTCAAATTTAATTCCATCCATTACAGTAACCCACTTGTAACCTACTGTACAGCAGAGCGACATCCACGACTTACCCGCCTTTTTTTTCGTTATACCTAAACTTAGTTAAATTGTTTATACAGAACACAGATATCTACGCATTTTAGATTCTGAGTGAAACGATGAATGTATTGATTTTACAATGATGTGTGTTTTTTTATTTTTTTTTTTATTTTTTATTTTTTATTTTTTTATTTTTTTTTATTTTTTTTGTGTCTGTGTACACGATAAGTAGTCGAAATAATGCTACGATTTTCAACTTCAGTATCTTGTTCGATCAGAAAGTGAATATCGTTGGTGCATTGGGGAGGTCAAAATTTAAATTTCCCAGTGGTTTTCAAAAGCGCCGGGAAAAACAAAAGGAAAATTAAGGAAAAACGGGAATTTTACGCAAAATCTGTTTCGAGAAAATCGATTTTGGTTTTTGGTGTACTTTAAAAAAAATG
>NW_021762583.1:0-1221 GCF_005508785.2 Acyrthosiphon pisum
GCAGTTTTTTTAATTCATACCATATTTTGATTTTATTATTTTCACAACTATTATTATTATTATTATTATTAAACAGATTTATGAAATGTGACTATTTCATAGACTATGAAAGAATATTTGTTATGTTATATTTTGAATTATTATGATTATTTAAATAAATATTTTTGTATAATATTATAATATAGCTTAAAATGGAAAATGGCAACGTTGTAGAGTTTTTTATGCTTAATCGTGTAGGTTTTCTTTTGTATTCCGATTTTCTTTGATACACCGACAATTTGGCTCAATCGTATCGCAAAAAAGGTGTTTTATGCTCAATCGTGTCTCAGCCGTTGTGTGATGTGTTTTCACTTATAGCCGTTCGTCGTCGGGTCTGCAATCCACCGCAGGTGGATTGCCTACCTTATTTGCTGTAGCATATTGTCTGCAATCCGACAAAGTCGGATTGCCTACCTAGGTGGCTAACTTGAAAGTTAGATCGATTTTGACTTGCTAGATACTCCAACACGGTTTTCGACTTTACATGAGAAAAAGCACCGGACATGCGACGGCACATACTACTCTATCCGCTGCAGGCGGATTGCTTATTTTTTTTTGTCTTAGACGGGTGATGACTGACTTGCTAGACACTCTAACATGCGGGTTTTCGAATTAAAATTTTTTTCACATACAAAAAAGCACCGGACATACGCTGGGCGATAGTATCATTGAATTGTCGATTTTCATGGGCCATGGGAGATTTCTAGACACTGAAACTCGACTTTTAAACTTTCCCGTCTACGAAACGAGACCATCATAGAGCCAGGTTTTTTCATAAATTCTTATTACAAAATCTCTTTCTATATAAGTGTGGCATTTATAATTCGACTGTGTCTCCAAAATCAGTATTCACTTACTACTAACACGGGGGGCCCGGGGGTCTAACTATATTTTCCATTCTTCAGTTACCTACGCTACCAACGTGCAGGTCGGCAATCCACCGTAGGTAGATTGCATACCTGGTGATATAGGTACGCTTCTCATTATGTCCGCGATTCGATTCCCTACCTATGTGATTTGATGACTGATAGCTAGACAGTCGAATACATCTATCGACTCTACACTTTTTAACAACACAGGAGATCGTATCCAGCCTATCCATTTACACGTTTGTGACGGATTGCTTAACGTTCCCGCCAAACGTCAAGCCTTATCTCCAATCCATATCACTAATCTTTTATC
>NW_021762584.1:0-1035 GCF_005508785.2 Acyrthosiphon pisum
TAATAAATGTAGATGTTCAGGTAGTAAAAAAACCATCAAGACATGGTTCGTTATTACCCGATACTATACGTGCTATACTAGTTGGTCTAGTGGCTCAGGAAAAACAAATATAATGTATAATCTGATCACACATGCTAACGGGTCAAGATTTGAAAATATTTATTTATACTCGAAAACCTCTAATCAGGAAAAATATGTCTTACTAAAAAAAATAATAGATGATATAAAAGGTGCTAATTTTTTCATATTTACAAGCGCTGATAAGGTTATAAAACCAAACTTAACCAAAAAAAATTCAATTATCATTTTTGATGATGTGATATGTGGTCCACAATCCGTAATCACAGAATACTTTAGCATGGGCAGACATTCAGGTGCTAGTTCTGTATTTTATTTAGCACAGACATATTCTAAATTATCGATAAAACTCGGGAAATGAATGTAGGAAGGTATAGATGTGGGTTTCATACGTTCATTAAAATAAAATAATTTTATATACTTATACCTATATAAATATACCGTCACACAGTTATTATCTACATAGTGTTATCAGCAGTCATACGATACAGGTATAGTACTTTTATTATTTACAATGAACAAACAAAAAGTTTTATTGGAAAATTTAATAACATCAAAAAAAAATATTAAACGAAAAATAATGGAAATGAAACGTGGTGTTATAGATTCTAAAAATTATTTCCGTGAGGCATTTAAACCAATAATTGAACCATTGAGTACACATGCAAAACAAAATGAAATATGTAACACACAGTCAACTGTACTAGAAAATAAATCAGAAACCTCATGCACTAGTGAAGATGATGATGATAACGAATTAAATTCACCATTTGAAAAATTTTTAAATAATCGTCCTAAATAAACACGTTATGATAAATCCTATGGTATGTATTATGATAAAAATAGTGATTCATATAAAATAGGAAAACATTCTGTAACTTTTAGTCACGGTAAATTACTGCTGCTTAATAAATATTATAAATTTACACCAGGTTTATGGTCTTTTATTATGCGAGA
>NW_021762585.1:0-828 GCF_005508785.2 Acyrthosiphon pisum
CAAAATATGTTTAAATGTTTATGCGTCATGCAAGGAGGTTATACTATGAATTTAAGATGTAACCAAAAGTTTATGTTTTGCAAGGACCGTGGTAGGTATACATTTTAGTTTCTGGTTGTGCAGGGGATACGCGCTCGGCGGCTGGCACTTTTGGGGATTTCCTCTTTTCCGCCCGCTGGACGGAAAAAGGTTGCTTTCGAACGCTTCAACCGTGGTTGAAAACCAAACTTTCGGTGCAGGCGTGACAAAAAAATATTATTTCTAAGTCAATAAGTAAACCAGTTCGTGTAACTAAGCCAAAACGCCGCCAATTATAATTAGTACCTACTACAGACTAAGATAAAATGCCGTATCTTCAACAATTTGTACTTACTGCGTTAATGCTTAGTATAGTGATTTTGCGGCGTTATTACCTAGTACCCACGATTTTTTCTACTACTTACGGTGTTTTAGTTATTTGATTATTGATAATATTTCAGTATCTTGTAATATTTCAGACATACGGCAAATGCCATCTACAAAAGCTGAATTTCACAATAATTTTTAGATTCTGAGTGGAACGATGAATGTATTGATTTTACAATGATGTGTGTTTTTTTTTAATTTTTTTTATTAATTATTTTTTTTGTGTCTGTCATCACCTTTTAGGACAGTAAAAGTACTTGGATTTTCTTCAACAGTACCTTTTCTGATAGGAAAGTGAATCTAGTTGGTATTTTGGGGGGTCAAAAGTAACATTTTTCCAATAGTTTTCAAAAGCGCCGTGAAAAACAAAAGAAAAATTAAGGAAAAACGGGAATTTTTACGCAAAATCTGTTTTCGAGAAAA
>NW_021762586.1:0-859 GCF_005508785.2 Acyrthosiphon pisum
TACTTTCAGCATGAAGTATTTTGAATAGTATTTTAAATACTTTTTTTTGTATTAAATACTTTGGTTTTTTTATTTCGAACATTTTATTTTTATTCAAAATAATTGGTTGGAAAAATATTATTGTCAACTACAATAATAGAACAATAGTTTTATTTAATATTCTGTATTTCTGTGTTTGCCGAAGCCTGAAGGTTTGTGAAAACCAAATTTCTAAAAATAGTTATTGAATTACAATATTCCCTTTAAACTATTAGATAATCTACTACCTATGTGTTTATATTACGATAGTTAGAAACCCACTTTAAAAACCAAAAGTATTTGAAAAGTATTCCAAATACGTTTTCAAAGTATTTGAGTAGTATTTGAAATACTATACAATTAAAGTATTTGAGTAGTATTTTAAATACTTAAAAAAAAATGTATTTGAGTATTTACTCAAGTACTTTTTAAAAGTATTCGTTACAGGACTGTATTTAATACAGGTTAAGTTTTACTATAGTTATACTTGTTAAGTACCTAAGTTTAATTTTAAATTAACAGGAACGTTTTATCAGGAAAAAAGCATTTAAAAGTACGTACAACTAAAAGATATAAAGAACAATAAACTTAAATGCTGATTTCTGTTGGGACTCGTCCAACGACTTTATCTCCACTCTACAATTAGGTATACCGTCGTTATATAAAAAAAATGTATAGCTACGACCCACCTATAATAGGTACCATAAAATAAAAGTTACTAGCAAAACTTCCGGTCTTGAAGTGCCCTCATACACTGCAAACATTTAAAAGAATTTGAAATGTCTTTTGTATGTATTCAACTAGTTATATGAAAATTAAAAATACATAATTTCAAAGAGTT
>NW_021762587.1:0-5447 GCF_005508785.2 Acyrthosiphon pisum
TTAGGAATATTATAAGTATAACCGCCATATTTGCATGAAGGTTTTTTTTTTAAATATTACCTAATAACAGTGTATTATTTTTAATAACTAAAAAAAAAATTAAGACAAGCACTACCAAATATAGCACAACCCCTTTATTAATAATTTATATAAACTAAAATTCCATTTGTCTAACACCCATTGCTAATCGTAGTTTCTCAAAACGCTCCTTTTGAAGTTGCCTTATCAGTGTATCTGCTATCTGATCCTCTGTTCCTACGAACTCTAACTGAAAAATATTTTGTTCGAATTTCTCTCTGTTGAAATGATATCGTATATCTATATGTTTTGTTCGTTTGTGAAACTCTGGATTCTTTATCAATCGAATGGCTGATTGATTATCGATATATAATGTTGGTTGGCTGCCTTCCCCAATTGTTATGCTGTAAATAAGTTTTATCAACCGAATTATACCTTTAATCGCTTCACATGCTGTGATGTATTCCGCTTATGCTGATGAAAGAGATACACTATTTTGTCTCGGTGATGTCCATGAAATGACTGATGATCCTATTTTGAATAAATACCCTGATGTTGATCTACGTGTTTGTATACAGCCAGAATAGTCCGCATCACTATACATTTCTAATGTTAATTTTATATTATTATAAAAATATAAACCATAACTTATTGTTTTCTTTATGTAACGTATAATTCGTTTAACTAGGTTTCAATGTGCCTTCAATGGATTAGATAAGAAACGACTTGCATAATTATCCGAATATGCTATATCGGGTCTCGTGACTTAAAAACAATAAACTCCCTACTGCTTGTCGATAAGGAAATGTTTCATTATTTTGGTTGTCTGATATAACGTTTTCTAGTTCAATTCTGTCTTATCTACTTATTGGTATCGATAATTCCTTTGCACTGTTTAAATTAAATGTTTGTATAATATTAATCGCGTAACTGCTCTGATTAATGAATATTAAACCATCTTTTAATTTATTTATATTTATACCAAGAAAATAGTTCAATGACCCTGTTGTCATCTGAAATTCTGTATTAAGCGCACTTAATAATTTTTCAATTGATTCTTCATTTTGTGCAGCTATTAACCCATCGTTTACAAAAATAGCCAAAATAATTTTACTATCACTTATTTACTAGATTTTAAATTGAATTTTAGTCTACGTCAATTGGTTGTTTACAATAAATCGTGGTAAAATTGGTCGTCTGAAATTGGTCGTTTTGTAAATTATTCGTTTGGTAAATTAGTCGTAGTATATTTTCGTCGTGAAACGTGAATACTGGTTTAAAAACGTTATGTAGGTACAAATGGTCAATAGTTAAGTTAATAAAAAAAAGAAAATAGAGTTTACTTATAGTGAAAGAGGAAAATATATCTTCATGCATGATTATTTTTTATATCGTTTTGAAAGTAAAAATGAAAAAAAAACTATATGATAATGTGTTGAAAATTAAAATAAAAAATTTAATGATAAAATACATTTAGACGAACATTCTATTCTAAGTGATGTAACCAAAATACTAACTTCACTATTTTGAAGAAACGTGTCTTGGGAAAATGGACAGGAACGGGAAAAGAGAAAATCAAAAATTTTCAATTACAATTTTGAATTGCTATGCTGATGAATATAAATATAATATAATATAACCTTCCAAAAACCACTAATTCGGTAGAAGGATGACATAATGGTTTTTTATCCATATTAAATGCTATTCACCCTAACATTTGGAAATTTATAATTATAGCGCAGCCCTAACCTATAAAAATAGCCAAAATAATTTTATTATCACTTATTCACTAGATTTTAAATTGAATTTACATAAAAAACCGGTAAATGTACTATTCCAATACCTTGGTGCTTGTTTTAATCCATATAAACTCTTCTTTAGTTTACACACATGATTAGTATTATCTTCATATCCTATTGGTTGTACCATGTACATTTCTTCTTCCAAAGCTCCGTATAGAAATGCAGTTTTTATGTCTTGCATAAACATTATATAATATATTAATTATACTTTTAACATACATTTTTTGTATACCATTTGTTTACTTATTTAACTGTTTATTTTTCTTAATTTCTTCGATTAATTGAACTTGCGTTCATTCTCGTATTTTCGATTTTGAACTTTTTTTAATCTATCAAATTGAGTTGAAAAATGTGTGTTTAAACTTAATCACCAGGTAACAATGTACCACTGGGATCTACCGAACATTCTTCAGGACCTTGGTGGATGGTCGAACCCAAACATTGTTGGGTATTTCGAAAATTACGCAAATTTTCTTTTCAAAACATTTGGCTCACAAGTGAGTAACAGCCATCGATGTGTATACTTCAGTGGTTTTTAAAAATTGAAAAAAAATTGTATATAGGTCAAACTGTGGACTACAATCAATGAACCCAGATTCGTAGCTATTGCTTATGGTGATGAGACCTTTGCACCTAATATCGGTGAAGTATTCAACGGTATCGCCGACTACATGGCCATTCGTAATGCGTTGCTTTCCCACGCAGCAGCTTACAAGTTGTACAGGAAAAAGTACTTTGCAGAACAGCAGGGTTAGTAAAAATATCTTTTTCGCAGTGGTGTGTTTATAATTGTTTCCATGGCACGTCGTGATTATTAAATATTAATTGACGCGTTTATAGTGGTACTTCCTATATTTATGTCCCTATAGTCTATAATATTGTATATCAGACAAATTATGATGCAACACATGCGATTAATATTATAATCAAATCGAAAAAAAAAACTATACAATCACGGTTATTAATATTTAATTTAAACAGGTGAGATCAGTTTGTGCTTTGACACAGCAGCGTATTTCCCAGTAAATCCGGATTCACCTGAGGACAACGAATGTGTTTCAAAAGCATTTGATTTTTCGGTATTTACTATAAATACTAAACGTCATATTATTAAAAATATTAAATAAATTTGGGTATTTATTTAGTAATATAATATTTTAATTACAGCTTGGAGTATTCACTCAACCATTGAAAAACGGCACATTTCCACAATCGTTGCTAGATCAGGTCGCTAGAACGGACAAACACGAAAACATATCTTTAAAGCGTATCGTTGAATTTACCGAGAGCGAAAAACAAGATCTCATACGTAATATAAAATAAATTTCAAACAGCTTACACTTTTCATGTTTTACAATTCATATACAATTTGGTTGTGTAATACAACTTTTAGTATCATTACTATCATTACTATACCATTCATTCTATACATATTTTTTTTCTTCCATGAATTCATGTATGTATTTACATTTCGTGTGCTATATTATTATTGACTGTATAGTATTAATAGCAATGGATATTATAAGATAATGTTATTACGAAGTAATAAAAAGATACTCTTAAGTATTCTGTTCTACATAACTCACATCGAAATGTTGAACATTGTTGGAAACTCAAATTTCAAATGCGTATTGCTTGTTTCAGGATCATATGATTTCATTGCTTTCAATTATTATGATTCATACAATGTAAGACCAATGACCGAAGATGAGTTCAAGGCTGAGAAATATTTACTAAATAAAGATTTGGGAGTAAAATTGTCCTCGAATGCAGACAACATGGATGATGTAATAGTAATACTATCATAAAAATATTTGCCTATGTGCAGATCATTATATTAAAACTATATATTTTAATTTCCAGACCTTCAAAGGATTTACTCACGTGGTTGAATGGTTTGTGAAAAACTTAGATAATCCGAAATTGTTTGTTACTGAAAATGGCATTTATGAGAAACCCAAATGTGGACGAAAGTGAAAAAAAAAATCAAATATCATCGTGTACGTTTACAGCATCACTTTCTGTAACAAATATAAATTGTATATGATTTTATTCTAAAGTAGTAAAACATCCCTAAATAATAGTAGTCGTAGGTTGGTACTTCCTATCCAATAATAGATTGTGTTTTAATTATTTAACAGGGTATTTTGACGGAAATTCACAAAGCGTTAAATAAAGGTGTTGTTATTAAAGGGTATTGCGTCTGGTCGTTTATGGATTCGTTGGAATGGACAAGTGGATATTTTAAGTAAATATTTTCCTTTATCACAATACTATTTCATATTTTGTATTTTACACTTGCTTAGTTTATTATGTTTTGTTTTTCTAGAAAATTGTTTGGTATATATAGCGTGGACTTCAACGACCCAGAAAGACCCCGTACCAAAAAGCCATCTTTTGAGTTCTTCCGAAAAGTTTTCACAACAAGAACTTTTCCACCTGTCTAATGCGATTAATATGATTGTGGAGAAATGGTCTATTTTAAAGGGGTGAACTTAAAAATGTTTACATTTAGATTTATTTGAATTAGAATCATTTCTGTGGTCGAACGTATAATAATATAATAATATATAGACGAGAAATAAATACGTTTAATCTATGATTAATGCGATTATAATACAACATTGCTGCAGGCTAAAATCGATAAACTTAAGTAATATACTAATATTATACTTTTACATTTTCCATTGTAACTAAAAAATAGACATTTTTATAGCTATTATCTTTCTAGAGCTCTGTTAAAACAAATATTATTATTATACAAATTTAACATAATATTATATTTTATTTATACTTGGTCAAAATTTTACTTAATTTGTTAAATCAATAAAATCTTATTTTATGGATAATATACTGGCGTATTGTCTTAGCTTTCGTGTAGTGAACGCACAGATATATAAAAATACTAGATAGCTGACTGCTATAGTCCATACGTATAAAATATTGTCTCCAACAAAATGGCCGCCAATCGCTATCTAAGAGGTGAGTGTTTACAAATTAAACTGATACAGTATGCGATAAGACACTACTTTGTATATATCATGATTAAATATATGCATACAACAACATGTAACATTGTTACTTATCAATACAATACAACATAAATATTCACCTCTTAGATAACGATGGTAGCCATTTTATTGGAGACAATAATAATACCGAAGTCGGCTATCTAGTATTTTTATATACCTGTGAGTGAACGTATGTTTTTGAAACGAAACGACGCGTGATGAGTACAATAACACGTATATACTATATACTGTTCGTTATATATCTATCCATTGTAATTGGTATTTCAATGGTATATTTTTAGAATCTGGTTTTAGTGTTACTACAGAAGTTTAGAATACCTACCAAGATCGATAACCAGTGCCTGCGTATCTAACGTTTCTATATTTCAAACTATATTTTAACTTTTAACAGTGACAATTAGCAAACGAATCAATACTGTAAAGGAAACCATGTAAATAATTAATTTACTAGGCGAAACACTCAAGTATAGTCTTGGCGAAATCTTTAACGATGCACACGTCATGTCAATATAAAAATAAAAATTGAAAATTGAGAAATATAGGTAACACAAAGTAAATCCAGATAATAACCTTAAAATAAATAAAATAATGTTTA
>NW_021762588.1:0-2179 GCF_005508785.2 Acyrthosiphon pisum
TTTATATAATAATTTTTTCATTATTTTTCATTATTATTAATAAATTATTAGGTACCTACTGCAGTTTTTATTGATTTTTTAAAATTTTTATTCTGAAATTTTTGAAACAGTATTTAATTATTTATTTATCAACCTTAATTTAAATTAAATCAATCGACATTGTCTCAATTTTATTAATTTATTAACATTTCCTACAATGTATCGACTAATTACAGCTATCGGAGTTGATTCCGGTACAAGAGAGTCGCTGCCTATTATAGGAGTCAATTGAAGTGAACGATGATACTTTTGAAATCGAGAAACAATTCGAGTAACCTTTTAAAAAAAATTCACGGGAGACAATTCGTGAGCGCCCAATTATTTTACATCAGCAGCTCACCTGGCGTTGAATACGGCTAAGATTTTTCTCGTGTTCCAGTCCGGTATGACGTGACCATAAACTTTTTTCGAATACCGACCATATCTTTCCCAACACAGTACATGGTAAAAGAAAAAAAACTACGAACACCCATCGGTAGTTCACCAGTAAATATTCCAATAATGATTCAGAGCGCATGTTAAAAAGTATAATAATATTATGACCGTAACCGTCGACGGACGGTCGTGCCTTGGTTTTTTTTTTTATTATCGCACGTTCATAAAAAAATGTTTTCAATCAACTACTATTCAATTAAATACGATTTCGCTTACTAGCGATTGTAGGTATATGAACTGTGTCGGTAAAATATTATATTATGACGTGATATTCTGACCGTCCTATAAAAAATGAATGTGCATATAATTAAAAGTAAATAATGATTGTTTACACATACGTATGTCATATTATATTTGGTTTAATTAAGAGATATAATATAATATTATGAGATAAAGGTAATCTTATCAATATTTACCAACCATTAATTGCCACTGGAAGCCAATGGAAAGATTTAATAACATATGCTACGTTTTAACAGTATAATAATATTAAATACACTTATAACTAATAATATACTAATAAGTAATAAGTAGATTGTAGGTATCATAATATAAGTGCTTATGCATTTTTGTGTACGTAATATTTCAGTTTTGTGTGACTACAAATTCGTAATTAGATATTAAATGCGTGCTTTATCTTACATAATACGAGAATTGCAATCCATTGTTATATTTATGTAGGGTATTGTATAATATGATATAAACATTAAGGATGTTCATTATATGTTTCAAAGCTGTTGCCTATTAGTTATTATCAATAATAGGATTCAAAAAACCATTATGATTTAAGCAATGCCATTTAAGAATATAATACTATTATAATACTGGTCCGGTATAAAAGTATTACAATAATTACTGGTATTGAATATTAATGTACTTTTAAATAATTGAAGAAAAATAATGTAATTCAAAGTCTTCAAATTACATGGAATCAAGTCATTTAGTGATTTTTCTCAGCTTTTCATTATTCAATGTGCTTGAAAAAAAGAAATCAGGATTAACAATTTACCGAGTGCAGTTTTTGATAACTATAGGTGCTACGGTGTATTCACATTTTTACTTAAAATACAATCCATGGCTAATTTAAAATCTATAAAAATGCTATATTGTGAATAATTGAAGCTAATTCACATAAATATAAGTACCTATTTTATGCTAACGTTCATAATGTAATAATAATTAGCAGAAAAAAATCCTCATATAATATATTAATATATATTGTGACTTAAATGGTCAAAATTTGTTGATCGAAAGTATAGTTATTAAGTTTGTATAAAATATATTTAATACATCATCATCATTCCAAAGAATTTTTAAAATGTATTAATTATTTAGCAATATTTTGACGTAGATAATGACGAGTGTGAGAATCCAAGTATAGAATAAACCGTTGTTTAAAATAATAAAAAACGAATGCTAAAATTTGACCCTACATGAAAAGAAAAAACCCGTCCAGATTTTAATAACTAGGTACTAAAAAAACTGGAAATTCGTTCATTCTAGTTATGGCTTATGTGATTAGAATTTGAAAGTGCATTTTTTTATCTGTGGTATATATATTATAATATATAATTTTTAAGCAATTAGTTTTAACAGGGGAATTCAAAATATTGGAAAATTAACTAATCCGATACTATTTATTTAATTATTAGTTTTAAAACCTTAAATAATACAATATATATTAAATAAACTAAATGCTACCAAA
>NW_021762589.1:0-6099 GCF_005508785.2 Acyrthosiphon pisum
TTACAATTGTGTTGGAATTGGATTTATTAAAAATATTGATGTAACTATTTAAGAGTAAATTGATCAACATCGACCTGTCATTCTCACACAGAATTTGGAAATTGATAATATTTTGTGAATATTTTAAAGTGCTTGAATAATGAATATTTGACTTATAATATTTTATAAATATTTCCTTCTCATTATAATAAAATATTGTACTATATGATTGCATAAAATGTTGACCTAATATTTTTATAAAGTTTCCGTAAAAATATTTTTTTGCAAATACACGCGGTTAAAATGTTTTGTAAATGTGTTTAATAAAACACACTTTTTAAAATATTTTGACACCTATATTATTGTTTTGAAAACATTTTTACCATAGTTAGGAAATGTTTTTATGCTGTGTGGATTACGATTTAACCAAACATTTAAAAACATTTAAAAACAATTATATTTTTATCGATTTATAATTTGTATGCACCATTTTGCACGGTCTTACGACTTGCGGGTTATTTTTTTAGTTTTCTGTATCAATATTATTATACCTTATGTTCTACAAACTGGTTCACTGTTTACACTGCACTCTTCAAAATGTGTTCACAGCAAAAATGTATTTTTAAATTATGAATTCCATATAAATATTATTATATTTATTAACTAAAAAATTTATATATTATTATACATTATACATTATGCATACATCGTATGCTTAAGCTTATTCGTGGTACGGAATTAAAACTCTTCAAAATGTGTTCACAGCAAAAAATGTATTTTTAAATTATCAATTCCATATAAATATTATTATATTTATTAACTAAAAAATGTATATATTATTATACATTATACATTATGCATACATCGTATGCTTAAGCTTATTCGTGGTACGGAATTAAAAAAAAAACCAAAAACTGACTAATGCTTGTACAATTAATATAATTTATATAAGTAAGGTCGGTATTTGTGTCTGGGCATGGACCAATTGCACCAAAACAAAATTTGTATTTCAGGGTCAATATACCAATTGCGCTTGTATTCAAATTTGCCGCCTGGCGGCTATCTTCAGATTTAGAAATATTGTTTTTTTTATCTAATTCCATCAACATAAACACACTAAAATGATTGAAAATTAAAAACGTATTTATTGATAAATTGATTACTGGTTATAATACATTTTATAACGGTATCAGGAATTTTATGAAACTTTATTATTATTACAGACATTTGATCACGGAAATAAGCATTTGAGTGATAGACGAAAACAAGTTATCATTATCATACATTTTATATAATTGACGATCAAAAAGTAACTTGTTAAATGTGAAGAAAAAAATGTTTATTTATTTATATTATATTATATATTAATACTTGCATAAAAAATGTATAACTTTTCCTTAGGTAATGTAAAATGTTTTGAGCGCAATTATTGGTCTACCCGACAATTTTTAGAGCGCAATTGGTAAACTCTCTTGTGTTTTGATAATAAAGTCGTATCTTATATTATAATACTTATATACTTATATATAAACATGCGGTTTATAATATTCCTTTAAATATTTTAAATAAAAAATATTCAGTCATACATAATATGTTATAATATTATAACTCGCAGCAGTTATTTATTAATATATTTACAAGAAAAATGTTTGGTCTACCTATCTTAAGGTTTGTAAAACGTTGATTTGCACTTGTTCGTATATTGACTATATTTCACTATATACCTACATAACATATATTATATAAGTACAACGTGGGCAGTAATAACGTTATACACCGCCGATGAATATTTATCGTCTGAGTCGGGGGCGGTATCAGTGGTTTATTTTCTCCCTCTATTTCGTTCCAAGAGGGCACAAGGGTTCAAGGCCAAAACGAAAAAACTATAAGACCGGCGGCGGCGGCTGCGGCAGCGAGGTAAGTCATTGGATAATGATTGCCACCTGTTCTTTCTTACATCGCAATCAACCCTTTTTTTACGACTAAAGAATTTTCCCACACCCCCCGAGAAGAAAGAAACTTGCAGTGCATACTGCATATTATATTTACTATATAGTTTATACGATGGATGGCCTGCAAACATGACAATTGAGAGGCAAAACGGGTTCTGTGTGTCGTAATATTATAATAATATCCTGGGACCCGCCAATTCAAAATTTCTATACCCTCCTTGGGTGTATGATAAAAAAAAAAATAATAATAAAAAATATACGTCTGAGAGTTAGGTAAATTAGCGGCAAGGAAACAGGTGGTTTCTCATCCCTCCGATCACAATGATGAATAATTTTAACTCTATTGCCACGTTTTTTTCCGCGTTCAGATCAACCCGGAAATTTCGTTCCGTTAATATTTTACTTTTACTTTAAATCTTCAAAGGTGAGCTACCGTTACTTGTATACCCTGAGTAGGTACCTGTATAAAATGATTTAGCCATGGCTACCATATGGAACTGCTGCAGCAGATAATTAAATGTTACAATCTGTTGCACAACGGATATCTGTGTTACCCTGATAACCGGAAATCGAAATATTAAATATGAACTCGGGGACGGGAATGAGATAAATCTCTTATTATATGGGGTTGCTGCTTTTAATGATGATCCGTGTTTTGGTAAACATAATAAACACATAATAATAGCCCGGACTATCTAATTTTTTTCATGTGAAATAAGTAGTTTATAATGACAGACGTCTTTCAGCCAATTTCTGAAAATTGCCCTTGGTTTTCGGTCAAGAGCATTTATTTTAATAGTCTCCGAATCTCCGAGGTCTGGCCGCCCATATGTAATGGCTTCCACATATTAAACGTGGTAATTTGCGAAAACCCTTTACCATTAAAAATATAAAATAATGCTTTAAGAGGTTACATTAAACACATATTATGATAAATGTATAAGGTTGCTTTCAATTACAGTTTCCGTGCTATAACTAATTCCTATATATTATACGAGTTATTCATAAACGTGGAATAAAATGAATATAGGTAGCCTAGATAATGATCTTACCTTTACATTTTATAAGAGGTAAATTCACTCTAATTTTAGAAATTACAGAATAAAATGTATTATTGTGAACGTACAATTTGCCATGTAGTATACGTTTGTAGAGACAACAAATGCCCGCGTGGGGTCCTCTTAAATACAAAAATATTATTTATGTTTTTTTCAATTTAAAGTTCCAACTGATTATAGAAATGCAACGATCCAGAAAAAGCATTAATACTAAAACACAGAATAATTAATTTAATTATAATATATTTTGTGAATTGTGGTTAACGTAGAGAAACTGCATGAATAATCAAGACATTTTAAACACATCATAAATTTTATCATAAAAAAGCACCTTCATAATATAATATATTATTTTCAAAAAAACATCGGTAAAATATAAGGAAGATTCGTGTGATGCAAATACCCAAACTCGCGTCCCCCAAATGACGCCTCGTCACCTCTGGCCTAATGTTATTCCTAAATAAAATTGTGTTGTGGCGTATAACCAGTCGTAGGTTTTGTGAATCATATTTTAAATAAATGTAATATTATAATATGATATACACTACGTATTCATACGGTTTATAAATAGGTAAATATATAGCTTTTTCTTTTATGTATTTGTTTTTTTTTTATAAAACAACTCAAAAGTTAACAGCATAATTTTTTACATCATTGTATATCTACATGTCATATTACATTCGGTTCGTTTGTAAATTTGCTTTAATATAAATTAACTTTCACGTGCCTGAGCAACCAGAACAAATTATTATAATTGATTTTTATTTATTTAAGCAGCATGTATCACACATATATATATATTATGTTGATATTATACGTATTGTATACCGTATAACGCATGAACACATATTATATATAGTATACCTACGTACCTATATACAATTTTCGTGCGGCGGATTTGACAGAATGTCATTTTTATAAGCACGATTGTGCAGGCGATTTATTATACAAGTACACACATACACCCACACACACACACACACACACACACACACACACACACACACACACACACACACACACACACACACACACACACACACACGACTACAGCGTTTATTGTCTATTGTCAAAACGGGAAGGATATGGTCGTAGGGTAAACTCATACGGAATAACAAAACGTAGTGTACTTATATAGCCCGTTGCCGCCGCACGGCACTTTAGTCGTTTAGATAACAAGACGGGATTGGTTATAAACGACTCTCAGGTCTCCGGATTTCTGGCCAAATAATAAAGACGCTCGCACACACACACACACACACACACATATATAATACATAGTGTATTTTTAAATTACATAGTGGTGTAGAGTGTATTAGCGTATATATATTACACACGACTGGTGGTAGAAAGAATACCAAAAACCGCACTGCGAGTGTTGTTATTGTAGAAGTAATTGAATTAAAAAAAAACACAAGAGATTTTGAATTGCGTGCGAGGTAAAAGTATATTAAATAAATATAACGAGCAGTTTTCTCATGATTTGTGAATTCGGGATGCATTTGTAAAAATTAAAGACGAAACGAACCTTTTATACATTCCGCTCACACGCAATATATATATAGGTATTAATTATTATACAGAGATCACTAATTATATAAATAAATTAAAATAGATAGGTTAAATTATATCCACGCACGTACATAATATACGTAACCAACTATAATAATTATTATACAATATACGGTATGCTGTACCGGTCTGATGCGTACATATTTTGATAATCTATCAATGATATTGTTTAATTTTGAAAATCGATCTTTTTGAGCTACCTAACAAAAAAACTGTCCCGCAGTTATCATGTTCCTATATATTTTATTATTATTGGACACTATATCGTGTCGCGCTTGCCCAATATCCTATAACTGCGCCGGTCTGTAAGCATATACCTAAGTATATAACTGTGTTTTGAATTGAAATTTGAACGCGATTGTCCATACTCTATTATAAAAAAAGCAGGTTTAAACTCAACATTATAATTATTCACCTATACCCTAATAATCTTTTAAACAATTGAATTCTCAGAACCCCTATTGCAGGTGGAATATTAATTGTTCTGACTTCTGTTATTAGCAGCATAATGTTTTTTTTTTTCATGATTTTTTAATCTATATTTATAAAACCATAGAAAATCACTTCTACTATTAGATAATTTTTTAATGATTCATTAACAAACAACTTGGTAATTATACATATTACAAACTTCATATTGGGCATATGTTACGTCCATTAACAACACACGCACCTCTATGTTAATCCTTTTGTACGCCCAAACCTATCCTCCGTTATACAAAACAAAATACTTTACTGGTGGATATCATTTCAGAGATACAATATTATATTTATATGATTACCTATACACAACTATATACACTATATATAAATCAAAAATCACAGAATAAAGGCATAAAGCTCAATCTTAATTAATGTAATTTAACTATTATTATTTATTAAAATTCAATCGAACATCGGATTAAAAAAAATTATAAAACATCACAAAAAACCACAATCAAAACTATTGGTTTTCCGTGGAAATCCTTCAATGTTACTTGAATTTTGATGACGTATTCGTATATTAAAAATGAACGCTATCCTGCTGCAACTTGGTGAAATATGAATGATTTTCATAAAGCAAGTGTTAATGTACATGAGTACATCACATCATCACAGTTTGTGATTTATAGTAGTAAATATTTGTGGACATGTGCATGTGCATATTATATACCTCATATTATGACGAATTGATGAATAATTTTTTGTATACAAATTTGTTTTCCAAACCGTTTAATCGTGAAAATATTGACGTCATCCGCCGCATGCAGCTGAATGTGTAGGATGTACGTATATATTATAATATACAATAGCTACAAAGTACCTTTACGCATATTATATAGTATCTGAAAAGGGGAAAAAGATCATCATTTATTTTCAAAGATTTTATTTTGTCATTTTTCAACGATTTGTTTCGGTATCATGGTAACTCGAACCATATACGCACTGTGCCCGGCATAATATACCGCATTATTATAATCGTTCTTTGATAATATCAACTAACAAGACTCATCAAATATGACACCTCGTGAGAACTCAGTCCAGGACAAAACTTTCGC
>NW_021762590.1:0-1288 GCF_005508785.2 Acyrthosiphon pisum
ATAACAACACTATTTTATACTTTTCTTGTAGTTCTAAAGCATGCTGCAACATGAATAGTATAATTCACATAGTAATAATAATATTTTATTATTTTGCTGTAATAATTTATCTATTTAGTATACAAATTAACTATTAATTATTAATTAATTAATTTTACAAACACTTTTATTTTAACTATTTTTTATCATAACAGATAAATTTAATTTATCTGTTATCATAATACAATATTTCAGGGGCGGGTTTTATCACTCACCAAGGGGGGGGGGCTAATAGAGGTTCAAGAATTTAGTTGGTTGTTTTTTAAAACTATATAAAATTTAAAATTACAGATTATGTTTTTGAGTCCCTCATAAGTAAGTCATTTTTTTTTCACAATAGTGACAAATTTTAAATAGTTACATTATTGGTATCAATATTTATCTGAAACTATTTATTTATAAAAAAATATATATAAAATAGATATAGGTATTACATTATCAATTCCATATTTCTTTTTTTAACTTTTGAAAACCGTTCAATGATGTTGTCTATTGATACTTCTTTTTCCTTATGAACATGAAGTAAAGCTAAACCATTTAATCTATCTTGACACATTCGTGATCTTAACCAATCCTTTAATCTAGATTTAAAACATTTTAGTAGAAAAATAAGATTATTTGGTTATATTAATTTAATATTATAATTTTGAATGTAGATAGATATACCTGCGCAAAGTAGAAAAACTTCTTTCAGCTGATGCAACGCTGATGGGTAGACAACCAATAATTAAAAGCAATGTTTTAATATTTGGGAATAGTACATCCTGACAATGATCCAAACCATCTATGACAGTAATTGGTATATGACCTCCTTGAAATTAAATATAAATAATTTTAGTATAAAATATAATAGGTACTAAAAAAATAAATAATAGATTTTATATTTATCTTCATTTTTAACTCTGGTCCATTTGGCAATCCATAATTCAAGTTCAGAAGTTAAATATTGTTTTTCTATGTGTAAATATGAGTATTCTTTATCAACAATTTCTGCAATATAATTTATATCATAGGACTTGATATCAACAACACTTTTTGGTATAAGAAGTAATAATTTATAAACAGTTAAATTTTTTTTACTTAAATATCTATCTTTTAGATCATCGAGTAATTGGTTCTGTCGGGTTCTGATAAAATATGTTTTTTGTTAAAAATGTAGAAATATTTACTTGTTTTCTTTTTGCAGTTGTAGTTTGATCTCCATCAGAATTGCTCATTGTGATAGTGATGTTTTTTCCGATTATCGGAA
>NW_021762591.1:0-773 GCF_005508785.2 Acyrthosiphon pisum
TCCTTAGTAAATATTATTTTTATTTTGTCTTTATTTTAACGGGATGCCTCAACATTCTGATCCGAGATCTTGTCAATTATTATCATTATAATAGAAAAAAAAATATGTTGTCATCAGGGTTACGAAACCCTAATGAAAAATATGAAAATCAGAATCTTAAAAGTTATAACCTTAATGTTTAATTAATTGAATATTAATTTTATTTTATTTTTTTTTTTTTTGGGGGGGGGGGGTTACTTTTAACCCCTTCTACAGGTACGGTCATGTATATAGGTTAGGTTAGGTATCTATTATACTCAAGTGAAAAGCCAATTACATGTCATTATTTATTATTTTGAGGTTGGTAACATCATAGTGAAAACATACATTTAATTCAAAACCAAGAAGTTCTAACTAAGTGAAAAAAAAAAATATTAATAACCAAAAGGTTCTACCTGAAGAACTATTTGGTTCTTAACGGAAATTTTTTACATTTTTGTTTTTCTTACGTTACATTTTGATTTTAAGAAAAATAAATTGCTAGTGTTAACTCAGAACAACTTTGTGAAATTTTAGATGTACTAATCATTAAAAATCATTCATTACGAAAAAAGATAATGCAGTTTTAAGTTGAAAATAGTTTAAAATGGCTCTCCTGAACAATTTGATATTTTGAGATAGCACCTTTTGGTTCTGAGCTCACGAATAGTTATGTAACAATAGCTATTAATAGTAAAATATTAAATATGTTAGTATATTGTTATATATTTTTTAGTATAATTAATGATTTCGTC
>NW_021762592.1:0-847 GCF_005508785.2 Acyrthosiphon pisum
ACGTACATTACCCTGGCCCCCCTCATTGAACTTTTTACATAAGAAACTAGGTTACGAATTAGCACGCCATTAGCAAGCATTTGCACGACTATTTTTAGAATTTGCACGACTTTATTTTACGAGTTATGTATAAAAAACTGTGAGGGGGGGTGGCGTAACGTTACCCCAGCCCCCCACAAGTGAAACAATCACTTTTTTACAAATTTTTTTTTACCAAACTTTAGCACGCCATTAGCACGCATTTGCACGACTGTCGCCGAACCCGACAATTTTCCATTTTCCCGGGAAAACCCGTTTTTTACTCTAACGCATTACCCCAGCCCCCCTCTTAAGGAAATAATCACTTTTTTACAAATTTTTTTTTACCAAACTTTAGCACGCCATTAGCACGCATTTGCACGACTGTCGCCGAACCCGACAATTTTCCATTTTCCCGGGAAAACCCGTTTTCCACTCTTACGCATTACCCCAGCCCCCCTCTTAAGGAAATAATCACTTTTTTACAATTTTTTTTTTACCAAACTTTAGCACGCCATTAGCACGCATTTGCACGACTGTCGCCGAACCCGACAATTTTCCATTTTCCCGGGAAAACCCGTTTTCCACTCTTACGCATTACCCCAGCCCCCCTCAAAAATAAGCAGTCACTTTTTTACAATTTTTTTTTTTACCAAACTTTAGCACGCCATTAGCACGCATTTGCACGACTGTCGCCGACCCCGACATTTTCCATTTTCACGGGAAACCCGTTTTACACTCTTACGCATTACCCAGCCCCCCTCAAAATGAAGCAGTCACTAAAGCAGTCATTAAAAAAATTGACTATATTTAATAAAAAATCTATTGA
>NW_021762592.1:3615-4731 GCF_005508785.2 Acyrthosiphon pisum
AACCAAATAAAAAAATGTTTAGTAAAAAAAATTAAATATAATAAAAAAATTATATTTGATAAAATATCTACCGGGTGATTCTTTTATCAAACAACACTCATTATTTCAAAAAGTGTAAATTTTTTTGAAAATATTTTTTTTCATAGTTTCAAGTCGCATATAAAACAACATTTAATAAAGATATAAAAATGTAAATAAAATAAAAAAACTATATTTAATAAACAACTATATAATAAAAAATATTCTATCAAGATTTGTTTATTGAATATTGATTTTTTATTGAATTAAGATTTTTTCATAATTTGTATTTCAATAAAAAAAAGACAAGTAGAATAAAAAAAACTATTGTAAAAATACCAAATTAAATTTAAAAAAGCTGTTTTTACCTAATAAAAATGTAAATATAATAAAAAAGTCTATATTTGTTAAACATTTTTGTTTAATAAAAAAATTTCAATCTAGATTTGTTTAATATTTTTCATTCAATCAAATTTTTTTATTAAGTTTCTTTTTAGATTTGTTATATTCAATCGATGTTTTTTTATCTAAAATAAATTTTCTTCAGTTTAGATAATAATAATAAATAAAAACAAAATTGTATTTTTACTATAAGGTGAATTATATTATATATTTAAAAAAAAAATCTATTCATTAAAAAATACGATTTTTTTAGATTTTTTGTCGAATATAGATTCAATGTTTTTAGATTTTTATCAAACAGATTTTTTGTTCAATAGATTTTTTATTAAATGTAGTCAATTTTTTTAATGACTGCTTTAGTGACTGCTTCATTTTTGAGGGGGGCTGGGGTAATGCGTAAGAGTGTAAAACGGGTTTTCCCGTGAAAATGGAAAATTGTCGGGTTCGGCGACAGTCGTGCAAATGCGTGCTAATGGCGTGCTAAAGTTTGGTAAAAAAAAAATTGTAAAAAAGTGACTGCTTATTTTTGAGGGGGGCTGGGGTAATGCGTAAGAGTGGAAAACGGGTTTTCCCGGGAAAATGGAAAATTGTCGGGTTCGGCGACAGTCGTGCAAATGCGTGCTAATGGCGTGCTAAAGTTTGGTAAAAAAAAAATTGTAAAAAGTGATTATTTCCTTAGAGGGGGCCTGGGGTATG
>NW_021762593.1:0-1014 GCF_005508785.2 Acyrthosiphon pisum
GTAGATATATGAAATTTTCACAGGTTGTTTATATTTGCATTTTCTATACACGGTAAAATTTTGAAAATATTTTGATTTATTTTGAGCTCTTTACGGACATTTTCATTTTCCATTTTTTTTTAGTTTTTTTTCTAAAAATATCAATAAAATTTTATTTGTTGGATAAAAAAGCTTGAAAATTTAATAGAAGGCTCTTAGTATATTGTTTCAAAGGCAGATGAAAAATATTAAAAATCGTTAGTCACAGTTTTTTTTTATAAGCATTTAAAGTTCAAAAAATGACAAAATATGGAAAAATCACGAAAATTTGCAAATTATTTCGAGTTAGAAATTCATAAAAATTTTTCTTTTTAAATCTAAGATATGAAAATGTAATACAAGATTCCTAATAAGATTATCTACCTTTATCAAACAAAAAATATCTATAAGAAAGTCAAATTAAATTTTTATGATCGTTTGAAATTCAAATTTTTACAACATTGGATATTCACTCAATTCTCATGTATCAATTCTCCTTATTTTGTTGTAATTCAAAAACGAATAACTGCAGATACATGAAAATTTTACTGAATGTTTATATTAGTATTTCCTATATACCATACAATTTTGAAAATATTTTGACTCTTTTTGAGCTGTTTACGGACATTTTCAGTTTTAAATTTTTTTAGTTTTTTTTTCTATAAATATCAATAAAGTTTTATCTGTTGGGCCAAAAAGTGTATACATTTAATACAAAGCTCCTGATATATTGTTACAATATCAGTTGAAAAATATTAAAAATACATAGGCACAATTTTTTTTTATAAGCATTTAAAGATCAAATTTTGACAAAATTTATCAAATTTTAATTTGAAAAATTATTTTGTACTTAAAAATTTATAAAATGTTCAATTTTTGTATCTAAGAATTTAAAAATTTAAAACAAGATTCCACGTAAGTAGTTAATTCTGTTACCAAAAAATTTAAAATATACATTTAAACAGTTTATTTTTATAGTCATTTTAAGTACAAATT
>NW_021762594.1:0-1083 GCF_005508785.2 Acyrthosiphon pisum
AATTTAAAATTAATATTATTTTAATTAAAAATATATTAAATTTCAACTTTTATAGACTAAGGATTAAAAATTTAAAACAAGGTTCCACGTAAATAGATTATATATAAATTACTTTATTCACAATATTATCATCAAATATACTTAGTAATATCATAGGCTGTTTGACCATTTTTGCTCAGAATCGTTTTTCTAATACAATGATATATCATTGAATTCAAATTTAACACCATCCATTACAGTGACCCACTTATAACCTACTGTACAGCAGAGCGAAATCCACTCACCCACCTTTTTAGTCTTATTTTTCTATTTTTAATTTCGGTTATACAACTTATACAGGCTGCAAAAGAAACGTTGATGTATGATAATGTTGTATAGTTGTGTACAAAACAAAACCGATCTATTGTTCAATCTTTATTAGTAACTATTATTATACCAAAAAGGTTTTTATTTTTTTATTTCTATATAATATTTTAAAATGTTTATCTTTGGGCCCCCCATTATGGGTTGAGGCCCTGGGCCCGTGTGTTTGACACACGCAACAGACCCGGTTATTGCGGCACTGATAATAGTTACATTAAAAATACAAATGATTTGGCACATAAATACATTTAAAAAACAGAAAAAATATAACAAAAAAAATAAATCGATAAAAATTGCAGCCTCTCAAGCTGTAAAAAATCATTTGAATAGTGAACAGTTTAAAAATTTGATTACACTGTTTGATTGGTGAGATCATTGGTAACCATCGTATGGCCATTTTTTTTATTTTATAAAAATTTTATTATTTTTTTTATTATTTTTTATTTTTTATTAACTTTGAAGTTCCTACTGTAACGAAAAATTTAAAGTTGGATGCCACAAAATAATGTACAACAGTTCGGAATTTAATGCAATTATCAATGTATTTCAAAATAATGAAGTACCTTACCAATTCTGGGAATATATAAAAAAATATGATTTAAAAGATAATAGTCAAGTTTTTAAAATGTTGGAGTATATTTTCCAAAATATTGACTATATAAAATAAATATGGTTGCAGCACAGATTGTGAGTATTTAGTTTGAAAGTTTTAACAATTAA
>NW_021762595.1:0-870 GCF_005508785.2 Acyrthosiphon pisum
ATTTTTATGATTGTTTGAAATTCAAATTTTTACAACATTGGATATTCACTCGATTTCTCATATATTCAATTTTTTTAGTTTTTTTTTTCTATAAATATCAATAAAGTTTTATCTGTTGGGTCCAAAAGTGTAAAAATTTAATATAAGGCTCCTGATATATTGTTAAAATAGTAGTTAAAAAATATTAAAAATACATAGGCACAATTTTTTTTTATAAGCATTTAAAGATCGAATTTTGACAAAATTTATCAAATTTAAAATTGAATAATTATTTTGTAGTTAAAAAATTATAAAATGCTCAACTTTTATATCTAAGGATTGAAAATTTAAAACAAGATTCCGCGTAAATATTTAACTCTGTTACCAAAAATTCTAAGAAATACATTAGCACAGTTTATTTTTATAGTCATTTTAAGTTCAAATTTGGACGAAATTACATATTAAAAACCTAGGATAACTATTTTAGTTACTTTGTTGTGAATGTATAATATTATTCGTGGGTACTTGAAACTTCTAAAGTATACTATTATATATCTATGATAGTACCACGGTTTTTGTTGATGTATAACGCGTTATAAGAACCTAATAGATATTATGATATGATTAATTTGGAATTTATTAAAGGTACCTATTATAGGTCAATTTTTTTTAAATACTATAGACTATAATATAATATTATGTCTTATACCTAGACTGACATACCGTCTCCGCTCAGAATCGTTTTTCTTAAACAGAGATATTATATCATTGAATTCAAATTTAATACCATCCATTATACAGTGACCCACTTGTAACCTACTGTACAGCAGAGCGAAATCCACTTACCCACCTTATTATTTTATACTTTCACATTTTAATGATTTTAAATTG
>NW_021762596.1:0-820 GCF_005508785.2 Acyrthosiphon pisum
TAACATAAAAATTATTCGAATAATTCGTCATCAAATAATATTATTCCTTTCAAATATAATTAATCGAATATTAATTTGCGTGACCGAATAACGAATTAAAATAAAAATTATTCGAATAATTCGTCATCAAATAATATTATTCGTTTCAAATATAATTATTCAAATAATTAATTGAATAAAAATTCGAATAAGAGAAGTTACAAAATTATTATTATAAGTTATAACTTATGAGCAATGAGTAATATTAGTAATTACATAATTATTTATTATTTATCAATCATTATTGTTGATATTCGATCATCCATAAACATTTTAGTGTAACTTTTTTTATAGATAGTTAGTATCATTGATTATGAGTATGGGCATAGTGATGGTATTCCAAGTATATTATATAATCAATGATAATATTTAATATTTATAACCACCCATTTATCCTTATTCAACTCTCTTCTAAGACACACAAAAATGAAAAAAATTATTAAAATTCACAATTCATAAAGTATATTATAATTTATAGGAATGTATAATAATTTGGTTAGTTAAATACAATTTGAAGGTTTATTTATTGGAAGTTGTAATCGCTGTTAATTGTAATTGTACACTCTTCTTGAACCTAATTAATTAAGGATTTCAAACGATTCAATATCGAATAGTTCTTAATTTTTATTCAACTAACAATTATTAATTTATTTTCGAATATCTTTAATTATACGAATAAAAATTATTCAATAGAATACTCGAATAATTTTTGTAATCGAATATAAAATATTCGATAAAAAATACTCGAATAATTTGTCGATATCGATACTTATTTGGAAAA
>NW_021762597.1:0-740 GCF_005508785.2 Acyrthosiphon pisum
TTATTAACTAAAAATAATTTGCTAATTTTCGTGATTTTTACATATTTTGTCAATTTTTGAACTTTAAATGCTAATAAAAAAAAACTGTGACTAAGATTTTTAATATTTTTCAAATGTCATTGTAACAATATAGTAGGAGCCTTGTATTAAATTTTCAAGTATTTTTAATCAACAAATAATAATTTTATTGACATTCATAGAAAAAAAAGCTAATTAAATTGGAAACTGAAATTGTCCGTAAACAGCTCAAAACAAACCAAAATATTTTGAAAATTTTATCATGTATAGAAAATGGAAATATAAACAACCAGTGAAAATTGCATTTACAGTCATTCGTTTTAAAGTTACACCAAAAACCAAAATCAATTTTCTCGAATACAGATTTTGCGTAAAAATTCCCGTTTTTCCTTAATTTTTCTTTTGTTTTTCACGGCGCTTTTGAAAACTATTGGAAAAATTTTACTTTTGACCCCCCAAAGTACCAACTAGATTCACTTTCCTATCAGAAAAGGTACTGTTGAAGAAAATTCAAGCACTTTTACTGTCCTAAAAGGTGATGACAGACACAAAAAAAAAAATAAATTAAAAAAAAAAAAAAACACACACATCATTGTAAAATCAATACATTCATCGTTCCACTCAGAATCTAAAATGTCTCTCTTAAACCGAATAAAGTAGCTACTAACTGTAACACGCACCATATTACAATCAAAATTATGTACCTATGTCCTATATACTTT
>NW_021762598.1:0-1018 GCF_005508785.2 Acyrthosiphon pisum
TTTATGGTAAGATTATAAAGTTTAATATTAATACGCGAAGAAACGACATTACTTATATAAGTATTTATCTATTTACCTACACAAAACACAAATATATACACCCATAATAAGTAGTTTAGCAGATTATTTTTCAAAGTAAAGTAGGTACATCCCTACATACCTTTGTTGCCTAGAATTTTAAAAAACGAGTTTAATTTTGATTAAAAAATATTTGTTATATATATATTTCATTTGCAACAGTTCATTTTTAGATTATTTACTTATTTTTATAGTTGTGAAACTATAAAAATATGAATATAGGCACCATTATAGTTTTCTATATTAAAATTGTATATTGCATGGTTATAAATATTCAATTATTAATATTTTTCCAAATATAGTTACGATAACTTGGTATGGAGTTTTAATTTTCATCCTGATACCAATGTTTGTTATGTTGACTGCCAATTTAATTTTGTTCTTCCTAACTGCTATTCATTGTTCAAGAATTAAATCTGAACTCAATAAATTCAACCCAATAAATTCAAAAACAGAAAATTTTCTTGTTGACAAAGAGATGTAAGAATACAGTAGGGTACTATCAATTTACATAGTGCACATACCTAATATAGTTAAGTTCTTTTGATACCTACATATTCATTATTTAAACAATTATAAATATTTATATTTATATTCGTAACTTGAATTACAGTAAAAAATATTATATATGTAATATGACGTTATTACTCATTTAACTAAAAGTTTGATACATTTAAAGTTAGTCGTTTCCGTCCTTTCAACTAGTTAATATAAATCTTCTAAACAATTTTTGATTTATTGGTCAACAATTTATTATTTAAAATACATTAATTTTACTTAAAATAACTCTTATTTTTATTATTGAGGGATTTGTAACGAGAATCAAACTATTTCTGGTTATGGGAACCCAATTTTTAATTTTAGTGCTATATATTTTTGTCCATACTAAGTAAATTGATTATAATTTGTAAGCGATATTTTTGATATAGTTACCAGACTA
>NW_021762599.1:0-6176 GCF_005508785.2 Acyrthosiphon pisum
ATTATGTTTTTTTTGTAACTTAAAAATATAAGAGTGAAGACTTTGAATGTTCCACAATTTATTCATTGAATAAACAATTATTATTATTATTATTATTATTATTATTATAACTTAAGTTGTCATTTTTATTTTTAATGCACAATGTAGTTTTAAAAACAGGTATTTATACTAATTTGAAGAACCTATTTGTTTTATGAACCCAGCTATTTACAGTTTAAACAATTTTACACCATTCAAAAGTACCTACGTCGGTGCAGACTTTATCTTTGTTTTTTTCAATAAAAATGTATACAATCTACCAAATTAAGATGTTTCCTATACTAATAATAATACATGTATTATGTTTTAATGTAAATTTAGATGTATGGGGCATTTATTAGAACAACTTAACGTTCTAAATATTAAATTACATTTTAGTACATTAAACATATTTGGTACATATAGCCATATAGGTACCGATATTTACATAAATAATTTATGTCAGAACTAGAGCCTTACCCAATGATAGCGGGATTAGGTCATTTTTGCCACTAAATGTGTTAAAGATACTAATTAATCTGACACCCGAATATTATAAAAAGGTACATATTAGTATTTATTAATGGCATTATATAAAATACAAAATAATAATATATTAACTTAAGTGCATTAAAATTACCGTCATGACGGTCCGGAGAATGCATAGAGTGTCACACTGTCACCATTCCACAATATCATTTTAATATTGATAACATATTATGTATTAACTGATATAAGTTTGACTAACCCTATGATAACTTAATAATAAATTACGTTTTATTATTAATTCCATTGTCATTGTGAACTAATCACCATAAGTAAAAAAAACTAACTAAAATGTTGAAAAAAATAAAAATTGTCGAAAAAAAATCATCATTATATAGGTACTTAAAATGATATTAAGCTACATATTACTATAGCTACAATATTTGTAGAGATTATTCCATAATAATAATGATTAAAATAATGGAACAATTATTCTTAAAAATAAGTACAACGACGAGGTAGGAACACTCAAAACCAATGGCAATGCATAGGAAGCGAGTTTTTTGGATTCTTTTTTTTTATTTTTTACATCGTAATATTATAATTAATTATTTTAGTATGAAAACTCGTCTCTTAGGAAAAACTCATGAAATTGTCAATTTTACAAAAATTTTAATTTTAGATTATTATATAGTATGATGATAAACATGTTGTAACGTAATGACAATTTATATATTATAAAACTAATATCATGTGTAGTTGATGCTTAACCAATAAAGAAAAAAAAGTTTTATTATATACAGTAGGCGTGAGCTTATAGTTATTTAGGTCTTGTGTTTATTTTAATTTAATTTATAAGGTCTCGGGGCCATTGCCGCTAGAGCTTCATAGGGGGATTTTTCAGGGCTGGTGATAGATAGGAGATTTTGAACATGGGGATAAGTATGATTTCGAAGGTGATTTCTAAATTTTGAGTATTGTGGGTAAGCTATTTTTTTTTTAGCTGTTTCGGTGACTATATAGGAATATGGAGATCTGTGTGAAGGGTGCGATTTGAGAGATAAGGGGAATGCTAAAACCTTAGCATTAGTTATGAGTCTGAAGGTTTTTGATAGGAATACTTGTATTTTTTGTTTGTTAGCTTTTTGGCAATGCTCCAGAATTAAATGCCATACATCCATATGGGTTTAAATAAGAGATTGTAGATGCGTATTTTGGTTTTGAAGGGAATTTTAGAGAATTTACTTAGGATGGGTCTGATTAGGTTAAGTCATATATTTAATATTAATTTTGTTGGGTGGATGTATTTGGTCCACATTGGACGTTTATCGAAGGTTAGGCCTAGGTATTTGCCTAGGTATTTGGCTGTGTCAGAGTTTGGTATGGGTTCGTTTTAGACTAACTCATAGTACCAAACAACATTATAATAATTTATTTAAATCAATTGCAATGTGTACGTTACCTATCAACAGCTATTGCGACGAGATGAAGTATCGAAGCTGTACAACATAGTACATCACTTGAGGTCCACATATCACATAGTTCTGGACCTAAAATCCATCCTCTGCTTATCTGTAAGAAAAAAAGTTCTTTATAATATAAATATACCGTTTAATAGATTAATGTAGGTAGTCAAAAAATGAATAATACATAGTAATATTTTACATCCATATGGGTTTAAACTTAAAAGTAGGTATGTACCTATTTATATTCAATCATGCCTATTATCTAATATTTCACGTATAATATAAAACTTGTATTAATATATTTTGTTTATTCTATGTATGAGTAATTTTTTTAAACTTACATTTAAAATTACTATTAAATTAAAAATATATATAAATTAATAATTATTTTCTAATAAACAAAACATTTATGGTATAACACAATATAACAGAAAATACCAATTTGATTAATTAGATATTGATTTAAAATCATTCACTTTAGTTGAGTTCGAACATGATTTGAGTGAATAATATTCAAGTGGAGAGTATAAACATTATACTTGAATTTAAACATAATTTTCTTGAGACAGGTGTTTAACTTGTGCTATAATAGAATTTGTTAAATTAATATGTTTTACATCTACCTAATGACATTATTATTATATTTTTCTATTTTTAAAAATAGAAAAATATACATAAAGACATAAATAGTACGTAATAAAATTAGTATTAAGTTAAAATAATGTATCAATATAAAAATAAGTTTTTTTATTATTTCGTCATTGATATTAGCATAACAAAAAAAAATGGTAATTATTTTTATTTTTTAAGTACAACAATTGTTGTACGTCACTAATTTACGATTATTTCCTTTTGAAATTTACTTGTCTTATAGTTATTTTATATTTTACGCATAACTTATTATAGTTACGAGATTGATTAAACAATGGGTATATATTTCTTTCAAGTGTTTTGTTTTTATTGATTTAATGTTTTAAAACTTTCAACCAGAAACAAAATTGTAAGTACCTATTATATATATCTACCAACGTAATACATTCATCAACGCAAAACGCAATACTATGGCAGAACCGGGCTGCCGTTAAATCCAGACGCTTTGTATTATCGTGTAAACACGGTGAAACGGAATGATTCGAAACAAATCCCAGTATTATTAAAAACAATGAACAACTGATTTGACTTTCCAAATGTGTTAATGATTTTCTTTAGCGAAAAATAACCAAAATCCTTCCATTCATACCATGAAAATATATTCGATTGTTGCAAGAACAATATTTTTTTTTTCAGACGCAGGTACGTCGTATCGAGAACAGCTGTGGTATTATTTAAATCGTACTATTTTTCTATTAAATGAAACATTATACTATATTTTCATAAACAAACAGCAATTTAATACATCAAATAAATTGATTGTCTGGTCCAGTTATCCACTGAGAGTGCTTTACTATTACACGGATTTTCGAGAAAAAGGGTTTTGCACATAAGGTATAGTAATAACTTTTGACAACTTATAAAATATTTGGACTGGCTGTATATATACTTTTGGAATTCAATAGTACACACTGATATTGATCGATTAAGCACAAATGCTGGATTTAAAGCCAAAAGTAATAGTTACCTACCGAATCAGATTTTAAGGTATGTCACTTTTCGTTGGGTTAGGTTTGTATTGATTAACAGTAAATTGTTTACTATGATATATAATATCACAACTGATATTTATTAGAAATTATATTTAATATTTTACAATGTTTTAATAAACAGAATTTAGGGTGTTTTCAAATAACAATCTATATATTTTAATATTTATTCCAATCTAATTTATATAAAATGCTTAATTAGTTCAGAAACATAATATTTCCAGATTTTTGAAAATGTTTGCTTATGTATTAGCTATTTTGATTAAAACAAAATATTGTCTTCTACAATAGTTATCGTTGGTATACATGTACAAAATTTGTACATTTTGTGATACCATGTGCTCTGGTAACTCGTTTGGGTGCTTGATTTTTTTGACAATTAAAAAGTTTGACTATGCATTTTCATTAATTCTTCTTATAGAATTATGAATTTTAAATTTTATAACAATTCTATATTTTAATTTATTTTTAATAGAGAAATTATTAATTAAACTCATACCGGGTTTAAAAAATATATTTGACGCTTTATAAAATATTTAAAATAATTGTGATAAAATAGTTCTATAAAATATTTGTCTGAGGCCTCCGAAGTTCAAACCTACTTTAATGGTATATATAATATACTTTAATTTATATGAGTTCAAAAAAATGTAATTGACATGAACAAACATTATGATACAGTCTGTTTCCAATAATACCAACGTGATAAATCGTATGATTCAAACTGCAATATGTCACGCACCTTTTTATATTTTTAACGGTCTCTATTAGTGTAGAACAACTTTGTGGTTTATGATTGTAAAATTAGTATAACAGCAGTTAACACAGTAAATATATAATTTATTATGCTCTCGTTGCATTTATTACATAATAGGTACATTTGTTATGGTAGGTACATTAGTACAACAAACATAAAATACATTTGCGCCCATCTCATTGTCATAAGATTTTCAGACTTTCGTCATAATAATAATTAATATTATGCAATGTAATGAAAAACGTAACATAGGTAGGTACAAATACAGCGTAACGTAATACACAACAACTCAAGAAATATTATGATATTATATCATAAACTGTAGTTCATTGTGCTCAATTTGTTTTCCTACTGTAAATATCGTGATGTCCATACTAAAATTATTGGATACGAAAAAAAAAAAAATACAAATAGATAAAAACTATAATAGAGCCAAATGTTTTTATGGTTTATTAAGAATAATATAATATAATTTGATATTGAATACCTATATATTTATAGTTTTATTGAGTAAATGTTTTATGGTTTAAGATAAAAATGTGTATAAATCACGTAGAACGAGGAAAATTAAATGCATAGTATATAAATGTTACATTTGAGTACAAAACTTGTAAACTTAACGTTTACAGATGACCAGATTTTAAATTACAAACTTTACTTTTTAACCTAAAAAGTTACAAAACATAATATTATAGTCTTGTTAAAAATAATAGTGATATTAATGGTCAATACTTATCGAATTGTTTTACTTTTGTTGTTGTCGAACAAAATATTATAGAAATTATTGTCAATATAAACTCAGCGATGGTAACGATGATGATAAAATAGAATCTACGAGAAGTATAACGTCAATAGTAGTCAGGGGTGTGTCCAATATTTAATATCTTGTATTTTCGTTATGTTTTTGACATAATCTTCCTGGGATATACGAGAAGCTGAAATTAGCTTATTATTTTAAAGATTGACGACTCCCATGAAACCAATTTCCTTTGGATTTCTCCTATTTTCTTTTCTGAGGAAATTACATTTCATCAATAGGTACTCTCTTCGAAGAAGAAATCATTTACTATTGGGTGAACTTTTATATAAAAACAATCTCAATTTTTAGAATTTTTATTTCAGTAATCTATTTGGTTTGACACCAAAATATAAAAAAACACCCCGCCATTTCATCACTTCAGTGTGTAATAACGAGGTTCTACGCTAGTAAAAAGCTGACAAAGGCTCTTGAAAAATAGAAGGAATGAAGACAAAATTTAATTAAACGCACCGTTTTAATAATGTAACCCAATACTTTAAACATATTTCCTTCATTAGTTGGTTTGAATAACTGCTTGTAGGGGGTGATGTATAATTTATATTTTACGACTTTTAATACGTGGTAAACTGGTAACCTGTTCTCTGTGCATCATGTAGCTTATGAATAATATACCTACAGTTTCCACTTCGAGTTTATAGTAATGTGCGAGTCACATACATATGTGCCGCAGACCGCTACAAAATAATTATTATCACTGAGTTTATAATTTTATAGTTTTATATAAACGTGTAAAACGTTAGTTCATAGAATTAAAATATATGCTCGAACAATTTAATAAGTAGGCACCTAACGTATTTTGCTTTTTTGATTTATTTCGGGTTAGCTTAATTTTGGATTCCAAGTGACCGAAACGAAAAATTTATTGGTTTGGCTTGTAAACACTTTTTCGGACAAATAGTTGCTCTGATTTGGTCAAAAACTTTTATTTCGTTTGTTTAATGACGGAAATCGGGGTAAAACCTGTACCTACTTTAATGAGTTCAATTTTG
>NW_021762600.1:0-6914 GCF_005508785.2 Acyrthosiphon pisum
TAACTTATTAATACATATTTATGATTCATAAAGTTTCTTCGAAGCGGAAAATATCGAGTAGCGTTCTATGTTTGTCCTTCATTATAATAATACCTAATTTTTTTCATCATCAGCGTCGTGATTTACCTGCCATTGATGTTGCCACGTACTACCTACAAGCCCAGCGTGGAAAGACATGGGCCATATCTGCCACCAGACCACACACACATGCACAAACAGGCATTATAATATTATTCAATTACTAATATATTGTATTCACTATTCAGAATGAAAAACGTAAGACACTAACATTTTTTAAAATATTTCTTTTAAATAATTTTAAGTCGTTACAAAACATTATATTATTTACTTTTTTGAATGACAACATACATTTTGAATTTCATATTCTGAAAATTAGTATATTATTTGGGGAACAAAAAACAAATACTACTTTCGAAAAAGTAGTTGACTGTAGTCATAAGTGTTGTGATGATGAACGGAGTAGCGGACCAACATTTTGCGGGATACCACTGTATCAATCTATTCCACTAATCAAAATTTTAATTACCTACTAATAACTCATAGACTACTAGTCTAAGATTCAATTTTTATACATCAAAGTACTCCAAAATATTCTGCTTTAAAGTAAAAAAATAATTTTAAATGGGTTACCCGGTAGAGTTAGAACCTTATATAACTATATAACTATTTTACGGACGTAATTGCCTAGTTTTATTATTTTTTAATACACCAATAGTAAACATGTCATTATTAATGTAAGTTCAATGCTTACAATTATTACATTGTTTTTATAGCCTATTAGCATTTGTGAGTACAATTTAGTACTGGTTAAAGGTCTGCACGCAACTATATATTTGTAAGTATCCCTCATCAATCATTTTGTATATATATATATATATTTACTTTTCGTAAATTACACAAATTACTAACGTTTAACAATATTATTACTAAATTATAAAAAAATTATTACCAATTTTCTAGAACAAGTATAAGTACATGCATTTCTATTTTCTTATGAAGCTCATCGATATTTTTCCAGAAATCCAGACCACTGCTAACTGAGATACTCATACCACTACTCACTGTACACAAAAAAAAATAATAATATATCTGTTTATTTCGTATAGTACGCAACGAAGTCTTAGGTAACCGGACGCATAATGTATTAATATGATATTCTGCAGTCCCTAATTCCATCTCAATGTGATGATGAAATATTCACAAATAAACCCTAAAGGTGACCTCTGATAAAATATTATAAATGTTGATGTGTAACTTTTTTACTCTCGACTCATAAACAATAAGGCCACACTTAAATATCTGACAGATCATACACTGTAGCTATGTAAACTGCGTGTAATAATATATTATATGTGAATCGTAAATCGTAATCGATGTTGATGAAATATTTTAATGATGTAAACATTATAGCAACCAATCTGAAGCTAATTATTCATCTAGTTAAAATACATATATAGTTATGTTAGGTATCAGTAATTCTGAGCTTCACCAACTGAGCTTATAGTATACATATCAACTATTATTAATGAAATTTATTGTAATAAAGCAATTATAATTGATTTGGTTGAAATAATTAAATAAATAAATAAAAATGTTCAATATTATTTAAATCCCATGAACCCTAGGTAGGTAGGTACTCTATCTACATTTAACGCGTTTCTAGATTATTTACATGCACTAAAATTATTTTAATCGTTGCGCACAGCGATAGATACGACATTTTCAATAAAAAGAAATATTATCTAGAGAATATTTTCAGCCCAACCTACATATTTTTATTAATATCTGTTGGTGACTTTAAAGTGTATACGAGAGCAACTCCCAGATCGAGAATCGCCAGTTGTACACAAGTGTAACGTGGGTTCACGATATACGCAATACTCGCAAGAGGTCTATCTAAGTACATATTATTATTGTATCTATAATACATCGACAGGCGAGAAACGTTTGGTAGATGGAGCGGAATGGGTACTGTCCGTCACCGGTGGTCATATAAGGGCATTCGCGGTACAAAAAGCTTTTACGCGAGAGTACGAGGGATAAAAGTTTGGCGCCGGTTTGACGTGACGGTTCCGCAGAAAAAAATACACCCCTCAGACGGAGGAAATATCTGTAGACGACTGCTGGGGTGGTGCAGCTATAGAGGCGATGCAGGTCATAGGAGAAAAATACTAGTCGGTGGGTCGGTAGAAGGATGGATGAGTGGAAGGAGCCGCAGTTGACCGTGCCCGGGGGAGGGGGATCAGATCGAGATTCGAGAGCTAACAATAAACGAAATTGATATCTGCTCGCCCGTGACAGTTGATAAGTAGCGTGCACTGCTGGAAACTCTAAATTGGTGTAGTTTTGTGGAAAACGCGTTCGAAAAACGGATTTTTATTATTATCGTAAAACGAGCCGCCGTCGTCGAAGCCAACCCCACTCGATATATCGATAACGTAAACCACGATATGTATTATTATCATTGTTAACGGTATGATTCACTTTGTTAACGAAAGACCATTGCGTTCCGTGACACCAATTCTGTGTTTTGATTGTAAAAACCAAAATGTTTTCAATTGTTTGAGTTATGATTTAATAAATACATGTATTAATTGTAAACGGTGATGACAATAATTTTTAAGTATTCTAAAGTAGCAGGTTTGGTAAACAACAATATTTAGATAAACACGTGACCGGAGATGGATCTAGGAATGAAAAAAATTATGGACTAGACACACAATACAACACACGAAGTATTGTATGTACTGTTAAGGACTAAATTGTTGCACTTTTTTTTTGTAAATTGACTACTAATGTAAACGAAAAACTATCTTCGATATAGTTTCCAAAATGAGGCTGAGCACCCCTGCACGTGACATACCGTATATTCGATATCAAACAAATAGAGTTATTATTATTTATAAAGTTTAAATAGCTTAGATGTATAAGGAATGTAACGGAAAACTGAGAGAACAGAACGCCCTTGGAATATATTCGGCTCGATACTACGCTCTCGTCTTAGCTTTACGAATTCGTATAAATAATAATAACCGTTCGTTCTGCAATAATAATCGATATTTTTATTATACATAAACGTGTTCGGAATACGAAATTAAAAATATGTGTGGTCTAGTTATAAGAGTACTAAAATAACTAGTAATTCATAAAAAAATGTGAAAATATTATATAAAGGCACTAACATACAAATCTAGAGAGAAAATAATTGTACTTTTGAGGTTACGATATAGTTTATTATAATATAACCATTATAAATATAGGTCTAACTATAGGTTTTTAGAGATAGTTTAAAAACTTTATAATAGTACAAATAGAAACGAGGCACACATGTAAGAAAAAAAGTTTTAAAAAAAATTTGCAACTACCAATCACCACCATTTCACCAAATAATGGCTAATGTAACTTTCTATATGTATAAAGACGCAATTTAGGGGGGTTGGATCTCCTTAGCACTTTTTAGCACCAGTTTACAAATCAGCGCACACTCATAATTTAATATGCAGTTAGTGGTTAATTAATTGTCTTTGTTGTTGATAAATGTTATCATATTATGTATAGTACAAACTTTAAAGCTATTATTAATTAATATATAATGATTATTGAAGGAGGTTCAGATGCAGTTGATGCAGTGGCGTACGCAGGATTTTTCAGCGTCGGGGGGGTGGGGGGGGGGGCTTGAAGATTAGTTACAATTTTATATTTATTTTGTCCAGTCTAATAATTACAGACGTTTATTTGAAGTATTTTAAAATGTTTGTAACTTTTCCACTTCTATAGTAGAAAAAATGCTCCAATCATAAACATCGATGCCGGATGTATGTTTTTGGAAGCGAATTGGATCTAGTTGATACCTTTAGGAGGTCGAAATTGAAAATGCTCAGTGCTTTCTAAAATAATTGGAGAAAAAAAATTAAAATTTATTAAAATTGTTTGGTAACCAGCTTGGTTATACCGCCCTCATTTGGATTGTATTTGATTAATTTAAATTTGTTTTTCTATAAATGTCAATAAAAAATTATTCATTCGGTCAAAAAGCTTAAAAATGTAATGCGTAAGTTTTTATTAAATTATTATTTAAGTAATTCATACTTTTACCTAAAAATTATTGGTGGTATTCAAATATATTGTTTTTTAAAAAATGAATAATTCATTCTGGTAAGACATATATTAAATTTACGTCTTGCTAACTATAGTTAAGAGTTGAAACTTGATAAATATTTTTGAAAAAGTAATAATAATATGGGCAATGGGGGGGGAGGCTTCAGCCCGTTAGCCCTCCCCCTGCGGACGCCACTGTGTTGAAGTTATTATGGTTCATCCAAGATCATAGGATTAACTGGAAAATGTGCAAGGGCTTTAGCACTCCAGTCGTTTCGTTGAAATTGTGAGCCACTATTATACGTGGGATCCCGTCAATCTAACGAAAACGATTGATCGCATTACAATAAATTGCTCACAAAATTAAAAATGATATTATTATTTATTGATAAAGAAATATGTCAAATAAAATTGATAAATTAATAATTAATAATTATATTATTAAATAAATACATTTAAAAAAAAGGTCAAACAAAATTGTTAAATAAATAACTAGTAGTTCTTAAACAAAAAAAAAATTAAGTAAACCAAATTCCTGAACATGACGCCACTGCAGACACAAAAAAACACCCATTTACATTAGTACTTGAAAATTCTGTATACATTAATAGTAGCTTTGTCATAATCAATGATTATAGTTATTGTATTTCAATTTGGCTTTGATGCCTTGAAAACAGGAAACATTCTAGGTATCTTCTATTTTATTTGGTAGTAATACATAAACAAGGAAACCAAATTTGAATAACATAGGTATACCATGAATTGAATATAATTGCGCAAAAATGAGCGGGGCTACCTACCGAAAACGTTTCATCACAGAACCAATGTTCACAATTCTCCATAAAATCCAAATTTTTTTGGCTTGTACAAAATCAAAATAAGAGAGAGATATTTTGCGCCAGTCATAATGCAAAAATAACTCACCGTCACTTGTATTTAAATACTGCTCAGGAATAATGAATTCAAAATTATTTGGACTTCTTCTCTTTGACTAAAATATTGAATTGTACTTTTTAACGTTTGTACACTTGGCATATCTGCAACTACAGCACTTAGTAACTAATTATAAAAATAAATTGTACCTAATTAATTTAAAAATAATTGTATTACATTTATATTGATATTTAAAAGGCACTAAACTCTTGATTTTTCTCGATTTTAACCTATCGCTGTAAATTATTGGATCTAAGCACGTCATTTTAGTTCATAAGTAAAACATATTGTACGCACTATAAATAATTGACATACGTATAGGTATAGATACAATTTACATTGTACATTTTTAAAAACATATGAATCGACGGTAACATAAAACCATTGATTATACATAGTATAATCAATGATAAAACGTACACTTGTCCAGAATTGTTATATTTTTTAAAGCTAAACTAATAATAATGCTTATTTTAATGCTCGTGATATTTACATTCACTAATAATACATATTACATAATATAATATAATGCAGCCGGCTGTCCGCAACCTGTCATTGTTATATTATGTTATTATTAGCCCTATATATTATATAATATATATATTTTTTAACATTTATTGGATCATATTATACAATCTGTAATGGAATTTACAATAAGCATATGTACAAAAAAGATATGTATATTATATATATAATATATACAAGACGTGGAGATGTGATGAGAGAAGTCACTCAGCAGTACCACTCAGTCCTATATTTATGTGTGTATTTGTATTGTGTATGTATGATAATAAATTGTATAAATATATTTTTTTTTTAACTATTCTAAAATTGTTTATAAGAATACAATACTTTGTTATTTAGTCTAAACTAGGTATTTTATATTGGCACCCAAACTTTTTTACAAAATCGGTTAAAATTATTAAAAACAAACTTCTTTATACTCTACACACAAGTTCATTCAAAAATAATATAATAAATATCTGCTAGGTATGAATTATCAATGTACAGAACTAACTAATTTGTGATATGTATTTAAAATAGTATAATATTATATGTCCTATTGATTCAGGATATTTGAATCATTTATGTATATTAGTGTGTCAGAATTAATTGTTTAAGAAGATGTAACACTGGTATTTGTTGTCTCCTTCTTAGAAGTGCGTAACATAGAAAATTTAAGCTCAGCAGATCACGTGTATACTATAGCTATATAGCTATAGCTTTCGTTTGTTTTTTACGATAATTCAGGTTTTATGTGAGTTATCAGCATTTTTAATTTACGGTAAATTATATACGCATAACTTGCTAAAAATTGAATTATCGTAAAAACCAACATACAAACACAGGTAATATTCTTACCATCAAGATTCATAATAGGTCAAATCACTCTAATTTTTAAGCTAACGAAGCTACAAGTGTTATGCTGAGCGTAAATCTGCTACCTATGTTACGCACTGGTAAGAAGGAGACAACAAATACCAGTGTTAAGTCCTCTTAAGTAATTTAGAAACCAAAATAACTATAAAATAATAATTGTATAACATACTGATGGATATATTTTGGAAAATTACGAAATTGACTATGATTCACGCAAACGACTCATACTTGAGTCATATATAGTTTTTAATACAAAACAAACAAACGGACTTCACAAAACTGTTTACCTGTCGAGCCATCGGTACACTATAAAATTAATAATATTTTATATTAAAATATTAGGTAGATACTTCTAGTAATACGCCTAGCTGCCTTCATCGCTTGTAGTGTATCTACTCCAATGTTCAAACTAGGGAAAAAAGCAACCATCGATAGTGAAACGTACATATTATCCAACTGCCCATCCGTAACTCTGTATGACC
>NW_021762601.1:0-3791 GCF_005508785.2 Acyrthosiphon pisum
TCAGCTTCGTCCTAGCAATTTTAATTTAAACTGCCCTATTCAAAAGTTAATTTTTTGGAGTCGGTGTGGCGGTGTGTTTTCCAATTATTAGATTACACGCATAGGTGGATAATTGATGTCATTAACATTTTTACCTTTCATTTGCGTAAATACACATTTTCATATACGCTTCAACCTACTAGCTAGTGGCTACTTCTACTTTATTCTAGCTGAGGCACTAAATTATGTATAGTTAATAGGAATATATATAAGTAAATTATTGAGAGCTACTAATTTTTTTTTTATGTTATAAACCTATGCTTTGTGCTAAATGCTAATATGTTAACAATTGTATCAGTATTAACACACTTATAATTTTTTCTGTGTACAAAATTAAGGTGTTGTTGATATTAAAGATAACAAACACTTAAGTCATTAGTCATTACAATATACACACAAATCATATAAAATTAAATTAAAAATATACAATTTACTTTGAAGTCTGGTCTGACTGAGTTCTTAGATATAGGTATATATGATATTATTATGATATTATTGATACATTACGTCATGGCTAGGTCAGATAACTTGTAGCGTTTGTATATTTGTTCTGCACAGTCAAAAATAGCAAAGTACCTACAAAAAAAATGCTTTTCTTGATTTCACAAAGCTAGTTTTGAAATTTAATTTTTCATATAAATGCGTATTTTGAGTTTTTTTGTTTTTAGTGTGCATATTTATTCCAGATTATAGCTACTTTTTGAGATATATTTTAACTTGAATAATAGTTTTATCAATTTTTTCTCCACTGAATTTTTATTTTAAATAATAAGTACAACCAAGACATACATTTATTTTTAATTTTTATGGAATATGTTTTGTGACTGGTGGCAAGCGCACGTTTTTCATAGAAGCCTGATTATTTTATAAATTTTAATATTTGATGTAATAACACGTGTCACAGATAAAACTAATTCAAACTAGTAAATTCAATTAAATAAAATACAAAAAATAAATTCACCTAATATTCTTGTTTTTTTTTTTTAAAATACATATATGGTGACCTTTTATGGCTACAAGTACTCTGCCCTATAGTTATGGCACATGCTAAAACACCATTGTAGTAGGTACTGTATAGGTACATCAAATTAATAATAAGTGATAACGTTAATGGTTTGCCTGGTTTGCCGTTGGAAACTGTTAAATGAACAGTTTAATAATCGAACGTCACTTTAAACCGTGGTAAACTTATATAACCATGTTTCTATCATAGATTATAATAATAAATTCTTACTAAAAGATATTTGAAAAATGTATTTAAAACGTTTTAATTATTTTCGACAATTGTGTCGTACATGTATGTTGTAACTGAAGTTGAGATACTAAAACCTTCCAAGGGGCTTGATTACGCTATGTTCTCTAAGTTTAAATTGTGAAGTATTTTTTTATTAAGCATATATTAAACTGCTGGATTTCATAAACTCTACATTTATTTAGATACCTACTTATCTTGGGTATAAACGAGTTATGTATCTTATATAAGTACTATAGATTTTTATATTAGGAAAAATAATAAAGAATCGTCTTTCAAAAATAATGAATTTGCTTTTAAATTTTGTTTACCACACTATCTTGATAGCCCGATCATTTTAATATAATACAATTTACTATATTTTTTTTTTTTTTAACATTTATTTGAATATATACAATCTGTAATAATGGTTACAATAGGCATATGGGCTGAATTTACAATGGTTGTGATTACGTGAGGTGAGTAGCAACCCAGCGGTAACACTCGACAATTTACTATATGACAACAATAATTTGTTAATGATTATATAATTGATAATGATTATAAAAAAGTTTTATTTAATTAATTTTACATTTAATATTCTTTTATTTATTTAATACTTAAATGAATTAACTAACTAGGTTAGGTTTATATTATTAATAAATGTATAAATACTATAACTAAAATATTTATTTTGTATTAACTATAAAGGAATTGGCGTAATGATTACGTCCCTGCAGATCTCAGACGTAAAAGAAGATCAAATAGCTCCAAAGATTGTACTAAAGATACAGAGGTCTAGTGGCTGGACCATATAACGATTTTTGTTCCATCGAGGATAAAATTCACATGGCGGACTTGGAAAAATTTAAAAACGCAGAGTTTGCTGATACTATTCGAGGTTTGTTTTATTTTAATATTATAGACAGAGCGTTGAGTAATTAGGTTGTCTTTTTTAAATTTAAAGATTCTCATACGAATGCGGTTAATGGGAACAGAACATTTTCTACGCAAACCATACATCGCCTGTCAATGGGAAATAATTACGTTGAACAGAAAAATAGTTTGATGTTATGCAAAAAATATCACAAGTCTTCAAAATTACACAATATTTTTCAACGTTGGTTCTATGCCTATGCAGGTCGCTTGCCTAGGCCTCATTTACCTCTCAAAGTTAACCAACTACACAAATCATATTAACGTAACGATCAGGTTTTGGCTGATTCTGGCTGACTACACCCAGTTATGACCTTCAGCGGTGGGAATGGTACAGCTTGATGACGTTCAGTGATGCAACAAACGAACTGCTTTCGTCGAGCCATGGCATACTCATTTGACTGGACACTAAGGAGAGTTGACTGTATTATTAAAGTATAAAACAATCTCTACATATAACGGCACATTAGGTAACATGGATATAAGTTAATATAAAAATATATAAGTTTAAAATAACGAAATACGTTGAAATAATTACACCCAAGTTTGTGTAATCTTGGACATACTTTGATTATAATTAACAGTTTTGGAAAAACGGAGCTACAAACTAGGGACTTTATGATTTCTTCGGTTTCGAATCTGGTTTCAGTTTTCAAAAATGTCAAATTTCGGTTTTGGTTTCGGTTCAGTTAATACTCATTGACTTTTATTTTATTTCTATCAATTAAGTACTATATAAAACAATTAACATATTAAGAACCTTTATTTAATGAAGGGTATTAATTAAAATTAAGTGTACCTATATGAGAGTTTAGAAAATATAATATCATTATGATAAAATCACTTTATCATAAATAAATTACTTTATTATCGTACCTATATTATAATTAGTAGTGGCACCATTTGTTTCGCTTGATAAATATCGGAATAAACGTAAAGATTTCTACTTTTTTTGTCCAATCTCTCACAATTCTGCAATCGGTTTCACTTAGCAATTGAAATACTGAACTGTTACTCGACTGACCTCTCGGAGGGCCATACAAATAGATCTGAAGCTGGATCTAATAGCTTAGATGTAGTTCAACCCCCCCCCCTCCCATTGACATTTTCTCTCCTAATAAATATATTGTTTATAGGGTTCGGGACTGCTTGCATGTTATAAATTTGTCTTATGAAATGGCGAAATTAAATACAAAGTTGGAATTTACATATTTGTGTATTTTTTAACTTAAATGTACATACAATTTTGGCAAAAATTATATTTGAATAACGTTTAAAAATATCTTAAAAAATATTATGTTTGGTCAGGTACAATAGGCGATAATTTTGAGATTTGGGGAAGGCCTAAGCCTTTCACAATACCATACTATTACGAAATGAAATAAGCTGAACAGTAACTGGACTAACCTCTCGGGAGTCCATAAAAAAGGATCTGGAGCTGGATCTGATAGCTTAGATGTATATTCTTCTCGGGGTTCAGCTGATGTAGGCGTTTCCGTAGAATTTTCTCATCGCATCTTAGCCGGGGGTCATCGCTTTGATGTAGGCGTAGGTGGCATTGCGCAGTAAGTTCTATTGTCAACTA
>NW_021762602.1:0-756 GCF_005508785.2 Acyrthosiphon pisum
GGAAAACGAGGGTCATTTTGGCGGAAAACGGAAACCCCCCTTTCGCGTCATAAAAGGGGGGCTTAGTCGTCCGGTAAAATACAACCCCCCCCCCCCTAACTTCGACCTGTGAAGGCCTCGACGGTTGCAGATAACGGAAGAACAATTAAAATACCAATAATCGTAATTTATTATTAATAATATGAAAACGATCCAGGTGACACGTGAAAAGGCAAGACGTAAGGGTGGAAGTATATACGCAATACGTAAAATACAGTAAGTATATTGTTTATAATATATTATTATACTTGCCTGCTATAAAATATGTAGAATCGAACCTGACCACTACGCAACCTTTATAATAAAAACTGTCAGTTTTATGTAATGATACACAATACCGTATTGTTCGTATGCAAAATGTAGGGAGAAGTGTCCATCAAATTTTAAATTTCTGCTTACGATAATACTTACAAACTTGAAATCTTACACACTATATTGACAGGGTCAATATCTTGTAAATGACAAAACAGCCAGTTTCATTTGAAGAATTAAGCTATCATATCAACTTTTGTGAATTTCCTGAACTTACAAATATTTATTAATGACCCTATTATTATGCTTACAAAATAAATTACTAAGTATTGAGAGGATTAAAATAAAATTATTGAATTTGCATTGAAATTTAAGCTTCCTTTTTGCGAAAAGTTTCCGCGTTATAAAACTATTTGAATAGATATTAACTTACTGTCCCAATTGTTTCGAAAAATCTCGAATTGT
>NW_021762603.1:0-898 GCF_005508785.2 Acyrthosiphon pisum
ACAAAGCTCCTGATATATTGTTACAATATCAGTTGAAAAATATTAAAAATACATTGGCACAATTTTTTTTTTATAAGCATTTAAAGATCAAATTTTGACAAAATTTATCAAATTTTAATTTGAAAAATTATTTTGTAGTTAAAAATTTATAAAATGTTCAATTTTTGTATCTAAGAATTTAAAATTTAAAACAAGATTCCACGTAAGTAATTAATTCTGTTACCAAAAAATCTAAAAAATACATTTACGCAGTTTATTTTTATAGTCATTTTAAGTACAAATTTGGACGAAATTACATATTAAAAACCTAGGATAACTATTTTAGTTATTTTGTTGTGATTGTATAATATTATTCGTGGGTACTTGAAACTTCTAAAGTATACTGTTATATATCTATGATAGTACCACGGTTTTTTGTTGATGTATAACGCGTTATAAGTACCTAATAAATATTATGATATAATTAATTTGGAATTTATTATAGGTACCTAATATAATATTATGTCATATACCTAGACTAACATACCGTCTCCGCTCAGAATCGTTTTTCTTATACAATGATATTATATCATTGAATTCAAATTTAATACCATCCATTATACAGTGACCCACTTGTAACCTACTGTACAGCAGAGCGAAATCCACTTACCCACCTTTTTTTGGTATTTCTTTCATAACAATTCTGTTGTACACATAATAATATTCTTATTTCTTAGCATTGATAAACTTTTATAGGTCTACGATTTTATAATTATTTATTATTACTAATAATTAGTTGTTACCTACTAAATACCTAATAAAAATATATCTATTAGATTTTGGAACCGAAAAACCGTAAAAACCTCTACATCAAAATATAGTTTCAGTTCTTAAAAAATGTATTTAAGGTTCCGGTCCG
>NW_021762603.1:3166-4325 GCF_005508785.2 Acyrthosiphon pisum
TACACAGCTAATTGCTGTTTGATGAATTGCTGATGACCTATTGTCGTAGATTGTATAGGTATTATTGTATATTTTGTACATAAAATCACGCGTGAAAACTGTCGCGTTTCTAAAATTATACGTATAACCGTATAACAATAAGGCACCTATACCTTTAAGAATTATGTACCTATCATATAATAATACAATTGTCACGTATATTTTTTTTCAAAGCATTATTATTGTTATTCTACGAAATGATGTAATTTATACTGACAGAATTGTTAAAGGTCGAAATGTTTAAATATTATATTAAAGCAGACACATAATAATATACTTCAAAAGGATTTCACATCACACGAACGAAAAATCTGCAATGATTCTGTCATAATGCGCGTTTGATACTTTATAATAGGTAACTAACCTAAGATACTTACATAGTTTTTATTTAATAGACTTGGTTAAAACCAGGGCTTATAACGTTATAATTTATAACGCTATAACGGAAAAAAAATGAAAAAACATAAACGAAATCAATAACCGAATAACGAAAAAAACTGAATAACATTAAACATAATATATCATTAATCATAATTCATGATTAAAAATAAACAATAAACGTATTTGTAACGTAAAAAAATTGCAAATAACGTTATTTGAAATAACGTTTGTGATTTTTTTTTTTACATTGAGCCCAATATAATTTTTTTTTTAAATCTTATAGTTATGAACAATTCAAAGTTGGCTAAATTGTGTTGACAATAATTTACATTTTCTGAATTATTTTATGGCAGGTTTATTTATAAATATTGAATTCATTACTTTATAATAAATTTAATATTCAACTAATAATAAAATTACTATCCGTTTATGTTCGATTTAATTGGTGAAAAAATGCGGGCGTGTTATTTGGAGTATAATTTGATATAATTTCAAGTTGCTATTGTTGTTTAGTTAGTTGTAGATTTGTCGTCAAATTGTCATTAACTACCTTTCGTCTAATCGTCTATGGTGTATACCTACTAATAGTTTAACTGATAATGGTTAACTTATCAGTTAGCTCCTTCCTAAAAACTCTAGGAAGATTGAATATAGGTAATGTAACCTGCAGGCCATGGCCAACAAATTCTACTAATTTCATAATTCTTAAATAACAATGTGGATAATTATGGCACAAATA
>NW_021762604.1:0-1292 GCF_005508785.2 Acyrthosiphon pisum
GGCATTGTACGAGATTGCCCGGGCAAAGTGTACGCCGCCCGGATTCATGTGGGCAAAGTGAATTGATTACTGCACAGTACACACATTTATGTCGAATGATATTTATGCTTAACAATAACACTAAAAAACCATTCTTACACATTTTATTCGTTTGATACCACGACTTACTAGATTATCTTGTTGTATGGCGTACGCACTATACGCGATGACGGCTGCCGATAATACGAACTGATCCGTAATTTCAACGACAAAGTGATCACATAGTTACATCACATAATTGCAAACAGTATAGGTTATCTAGATAATATTTAATTATCTAATCATAAAACCCCTACCTATTCGAAATCGAATGATAATAATATTGTCACGACGTAGTCTGCCATTACTACTGTATTATTATATTGTAATACAAATCGGTGTAAATGCAAAAAAAAATTGGTCAACTTTGTAACTCAAATTATAATAGTTGTGTATGTGTGTATAAATAAAGTAATATAATGGTATCTCACGTGCTTAAGATAACTTTTTAGTAGTAATTAAGTAGGTAATTAAGTAAATAATATAATTCATCTTGTTCATGTCAAACCACCTTTGGATAAAAATATGAATTTTTCTGTTAAGAGGTTCCATACTTGATAATAGATTTAAAAAATATTAAAAGGCAAATAATATCTGAAGCGTCTATTTCAAGTTTTCTTATGATTATTAAAAAATGTTTTATTTATTTTTAATATATTCAATATTGTATAGTGCCCAAATTTAAATGGGCACTGTATACAATGCCCGGACAATGTTAACTTATTCCAACTTTGCCCTCGAAAAACGGGCATTGTGCACAGTGACCGGGCTCTGTGCACAATGCCCAATTTTCTACTTTGCCCGTAACATATACAAAAATAAAAATGTTTGAAATATTGATTAGAACGAAAGTAGTTTTCTTTTTAATTAATAAATTTGATAATTATTTATACAATAGTTCAAGGAGTTCAAGACTAGCTTGGGCTGGGCATGTGTGGAGAGCTGATGGGTCCCTCATAAAGGTGGTTATGGTAAATCAAATAGATCTGAAAAGACCAAGGGGACGCCCAAGGCAAAGATGGCTAGATGCAGTTAGAAGAGATATAGAGGAGTTAAAGCCGGATTGGAATGGAAACTTAGATCTAGCCTACGCAAGAGATGTTTGGGGAGAACTGGTTTTAGAAGCAAAGAGCCTAAATGGCTCGTAAAGCTAAAAAAAAAAAAAAATGTATACAATAGTATGATAGGATGATACAACATCTTGCCGCTCAGTA
>NW_021762605.1:0-826 GCF_005508785.2 Acyrthosiphon pisum
AGGGCCTTAGATGATGGAAATGCGTCTGACTCTGAACACGATTAATTTAATCAGTACATCCGTTACCGCCGACTTGTAACATTTTATTATTTTTATAAATCGATTGTGCGTTGTGTGATCTACCGTTCTTTGTTTACCGTGAATAAGTTCTTAATTTTTTTATTAATTATTATTTACTAACGTATTCATTTTATTTGAGCAGTTTTATTAATTTATATAATTGAGTTTAATGAACTATCCTAATCTGTTTTACTGTATAAAGTATTATTATTATTATATTATTTTTATCAAAATATGAGTTCGAATTTTAAACGTGAAAGCGGAACACTTGATAGTTTTTTTATGCCCCGAGAAAAAAAACCTAAAAATGCGACTAATACTGCCATTTGTGCTACTAGTTCACACGAGCTAGTGATGCCCAATGAAGATAATTTTGTTAGTGATAGTCAAATCGATAATCAAATACAAGATGTATGGGATACTTCCAAAATTTGGCCTGCATTATGGACAAAAGAACAGGTAATAGAGTTTCAAAAGAAAAACTCATGGTTAAGTAGCAAAAATGGGAAACTAGGATGTAATAATTGCATTCAAGCTAAAAATAGTATCAATTTTCAAAAATCTAACATCGATAGCAAAGTTCGAATTTCTTCTGAGTGGGTAGGCTTTGAAATCGTAGCTGCTGGGTGTAATCGTACAAATCAACTGGCTTCATTAAGAAATAAAATTAAACAACATTCAGAAAGCAAAGCTCATGTGTTAGCTGAAAACATATTGAAAAAAAGCTCAGACAAAGTATTAGATAAAATGTTCGAACGTATATCTG
>NW_021762606.1:0-423 GCF_005508785.2 Acyrthosiphon pisum
GATTTTGCGTAAACGCGTTTTGTCTTTGTTGCGCATGGGCCAGAGAGAGAAAACGAATAGTGCGGTGTCATCCTCTTAACGGGGCACAATACATTATTATTATTATTATTATCAATTTACATCGTTTGTCATCACATCTCTTTCTTGTATCCTTCTTCTTACTATCCTCATTTTTACAAACATCGGCGTAGCAGGAAACCGTGACATCCATACTTCGGACCTGCTGCCCAAACAGCTGTGGTTATGTGGTTCAAGACAGAACAAAATAAACTAAAAATAAATATATATAAATAATAAACATAAAATAAAACTAAATTAACAATATTTTGAAGCAAGAAGTCATACCTATAATATACCTATCACAATATATAAATATTATATCTAAAACACTTAAGAGGACGCCACACCCGCATTTGTTGTCTC
>NW_021762607.1:0-1524 GCF_005508785.2 Acyrthosiphon pisum
TTGTTTATTGACTATGGTCCTCTAAAGTTTAGTAAAATATGCATGAGTACCTGCTTACTTTTAATTGAAATAATTGGTATAGGTTTAATTTACAAGAGTTGAATATTTTTTTCTTATAACTACCTTTTTATACACTTAAGTAGTTGAATCGGTAATCTAATGACACTCTCAAAAAAAAAAAAGAACATAAGCAAAATTGTTGGCAAACAGAGTTCATTATTTTTATTTCAACATTCAATTATCAAAATCAGTATTATTATTTTAATTTGTTATGATAGGTAATCGTAATTAATTACTTCGCAGTTACTTTTCTTACATTATCATAAATTTGGATTCTTTACTAGATGGCTAAAGTAATAATGATAAATTAAGGGTTAAGAAAAATTATGTAATGAAAAAAGTGCAATGTTTTGTGGTGGTCTTCTCGTAGTGGGATACACTTGAAATTTGAACCATATAGGTTCCCTATATCGGTAGGTATCGCATGCAAAGTATGAATTTAGGAGTTGAAATTCATAACCCTTCATATTGGATAGTCAAAATTACAATTATAGATTCTGAGCGGAGCGATGAATGTATTGATTTACACGATAAGTAGTGGAAATAATGCTTCGATTATCAACTTCAATATCTTGTTCGATGGGAAAGTGAATATTGTTGGTGCATTTAAGAGGTCAAAATTTAAAATTCCCAGTAATTTTCAAAAGAGCCGTTAAAAACCAAAGAAAAATTAAGGAAAAACGGGAATTTTTACGCAAAATCGATTTTTCACAAAATTGAATTTGGTTTTTGGTGGAACTTAAAAAAAAATGACCGTATATACATGAAATTTTGACTGAATGTTTATCTTAGCATTTTCTATACACCATAACATTTTCAAAATATTTTGATTTATTTTGAGCTCTTTACGGACATTTTCATTTTCCATTTTTTTTTTAGTTTTTTTTCTAAAAATATCAATAAAATTTTATTTGTTGGATAAAAAAGCTTGAAAATTTAATAGAAGGCTCCTAGTATATTGTTTCAAAGGCAGATGAAAAATATTAAAAATCGTTAGTCACAGTTTTTTTTTATAAGCATTTAAAGTTCAAAAAATGACAAAATATGGAAAAATCACGAAAATTTGCAAATTATTTCGAGTTAGAAATTCATAAAAATGTTTCTTTTTAAATCTAAGATATGAAAATGTAATACAGGATTCCTAATAAGATTATCTACCTTTATCAAACAAAAAATATCTATAAGAAAGTCAAATTAAATTTTTATGATCGTTTGAAATTCAAATTTTTACAACATTGGATATTCACTCGTTTTCTCATGTGGCGATTTCCTTATTTTATTGTAATTCAAAAACGAATAACTGTAGATACATGAAATTTTCACTGAATGTTTATTTTATAAATTCTTATACTTGATACAATTTTCAAAATATTTTAACTTGTTTTGAGCAGTTTACGGACATTGTCAGTTTTAAATTTTTTAGTTTTTTTTTTTTATAAATATCAATAAAGTTTAATTTGGTGG
>NW_021762608.1:0-1425 GCF_005508785.2 Acyrthosiphon pisum
ATATTTTACTAGCTGATCTCGTGCACTTCGTTGCCCGTTTAATGTACCAACTCTATATGACTCGAACTTTGTACAATTCGTTGTTTAATATTCGGTGTATGGTTTTCAAAATGTATCTTAACTTTTCCGTTTCCCAGAATAAAAATTCTGATTCGCAGCAGTATATTATCAGGTAGGCAATCTACCTACGGTAGATCGCGGACCCCGTGCTGTTTGTACGTAGGTATATGATTTAACTATAAAATATCAAAGTTATACCAAGTTTGTCGTATTCCACCTATGGTAGATTAATATAATCAATTAATACAAAATCCTAACCTAACATAACTACTAATATCAGATGAATAAAAAAAACCAAATTTAACCATTCCTAAATTAGTCTGTCTTCTTCCAGTTACAGCCAAAATATGTACCTTGTATATTTTGTGTTGCATATTCAGTAATAAGAAATTTAAGCTGTTTTGAACAATTGATATTATGTGTCTTACCTATCGTATAAAAAAAAAACCAAATTTAACCATTCCTAAATAAGTCAGTCTTCTTCCCAGAGGTTTAATCTACATACAAACATTCATACCAAGCTGAACCCGTGCACTCCGTTGTCCGTAAAAAATTGCAACTTAAAAAATTATGATTGTTCAACTGTTTTTGGGTGTAACTTGCTGCAATGTTCAATAACTTGATTTGGTGCTAACTTGTACCTGATCTGCCCAAATAACCAATGGAAACCAATAATAAATAAATATTAATTTATACTGTAGACTGTAGCCAATGGCAACTATTTTAAAAATAAATAAAAATAAAATTTCCAATTTCCATCGTGAACCTCAAGATCCCTGTTTGAGCACCTCTTTAAAATGCAAATTTTGAAAAATCCTTTCTTAGTGCGCCTATACATAGTAATAAGAACATTTACTGAAAATTTCATATCCATAGCTTCAGCAGTTCCGGCTAAGCGATGATGAATCACCCAGGACAAGTCTTTTTATATATAAAGATTTGTATTGAATAAACATCAAATTATATTAAACAATTAAATCGTGTTAGTATTTGACTTGGTATCCTGCTTGTATGTATGTATGTATGTATGTACGTATGTATATATGATAAAATTCGAAAAACCGCGTCCGTCCGATTACCGGATAGATGTCGCCACCGTCGGTGATATCCGGTTCGAGCGGACGGCGTCCGATGAGCCCGTCCGCGTCGCGGACAGAGCGCGCCGCGGTCGGGGCGGCCAACGCGCGGCGAGCGTCTAACGGTCGTGGTGGTTGGGTGATGTAGCGGGGTGAGGCGGGGGGTTAATTGGGGGTGAGGTGGGGGGGTTGGTGGCCAACGTTTACGATACACGTGCGGGGTGGGGCGGGGGTGGTGCTGTGACGACGTCTGGTAACGCGTTATAGGCTGGGGGGTGAGGCGGGGGGG
>NW_021762609.1:0-816 GCF_005508785.2 Acyrthosiphon pisum
TCATTTTACGAGTATACGCTCTTAAAATAACTCTCGAAAACCAATTATTCATAGGAAAACATTGTTATAATAAAATAATATAATAATGAATTTTAAGTTCTATTTATTAATAACATTTTGAAAAATAGATGTTATTAAAATATGTAATATGGAGTATGAATACTCAGCCCATGGTTCTCTAACTGTATCATGCCATTTAAAACGAGCGGCAAATGTGTTTCTTGCGGTGTTGTGTTTTTGTAACCACTGAAGTTGTTAAGTGTTTATTAGGCTATGGCCAGTTAAATGGCTTATTGATGTTTATTTATAGATTTATTTATAAATTATTGTTACTGCAATAATGGGTATTTTCCTTCTTGAATCTTGCTATTCGAGTTTACGACTTATCGTAGTATCGTTTGAAGAAGAATAGTCGGTTCCATTGGTGATCACTGTTAGTTATAACTTATAATATTATTATATTCAATAATTCTATAATTATTCATTACATTGTTAATATATTACAATTTTATTGTAATAAGGTAAGTTTTTATTTTTTCTAAAATTTTAATATTAAACTTTTAAGAAACTACAAGTGTGTAAAGTTAATAATCCGTACGATGTATCTTATTTACTGGTGTCCGTTTTAATTTTAAATTCTAAGAATTTGACTTATTACTTTCTTACTCATAATTAACTTACATTTTGAAAACGGAGTGGTTGTTGTTTTATAATACCATCATTGGGAATAACTTGCAATAATTACACACATGTAGCTTGATAGTGTATAAATATTAAATACTTATATTATTTATTAATTTTTATTATTTAAATTAA
>NW_021762610.1:0-1048 GCF_005508785.2 Acyrthosiphon pisum
ATTATTATTATTATATTTTGTAATTGCAAATATTTAGTTAGGTCAAAAGGGTTGTATATTATAATCTATATTTTTATACTTAGTGTTGCTGTGATTTTTATATTTTGTGAATTTATTATTGTGTATTATACAGCAACATCAACTTACTACCAGCAACCGTGTTACCCATTATTTATCAGAGTTACCTTTTTTGTCATTAGTTTTTAAGCATACACACTCACACATATACACACCTTACACATCACCACACCACATAGCTCACTAGTATTTGCGCGGCGAACCCAACCAATTCTAGCTGAGCTATAACATATTATATACACACAAATACAAAAGTCGGTCGGTGTGTGAGCGTTGCGCGAAATCTAAGTGGTACCGGGCGCACGGTCTATATTTGTACCGTCCCGGCCCAAACATTGGTGACCTCGACGTGATAATATACTAACGTAATATCACTATCATTATTAATTACGGTATATTAATCATTATACATTTTTCGTGAACTATATTTGTTATATAATTATCATTACTTAATTATCATAAGTACACCTGAATCAAATCGTCCACAATCGGTAAACACAAGGCTATATTATAATATTATATATTATTGTCGACAGGCACGAGTAGTCTGTATATTTAATTAAATTGTTATAATGGTTCTGGAGGACAGTGAGAAAAAGGTGTTGGGTGATTTGAAGAGACGAAGGGGTGTAGTGAAGGCATCACTTACCAGAGTTCAAACCTTTGTTAACAAATTTAATCCTAGGGATGACCCCATCTCACTATTAGAATTTCGTCAGGAAGAGTTACCACAAATAAATCGAAAATTTGATAGCGTCCAGTGTGAAATAGAGTTGATCGACGTCGATAATTTCGCTGATGCTGAAAAAGATAGGGAGGAGTTTGAACGACAGTCAGTTTGGATGGCTAGTCACTGGTGAACTAGGAAAGGTGTGCTTAGCAGGAATTCGTACTGGTGGGAGAAGCACTAGAAGAGATTGGAGGCGATGACTGACAGCGAGGAGTCATGCTTTGGACGCTCATCCAAAAC
>NW_021762611.1:0-868 GCF_005508785.2 Acyrthosiphon pisum
GTTTCGGTGACCACGGCTCGGGGTCGCACAGCGAAAACTCGGACGGGCGACGAACAAATAACAATAAGCCGTGGTATCGGCACAAGTAACCGGAACTCGGATCGCGTAAACGACGTACGCGATGAGTTGGGTGAGCAGCGAGGCTCGGATGCACGGAACAAATAAATGGCGTATTGACGGCGGCGGCGCACCGGTTCGCGACACGGACACAGTTACCTAGACGGTTGAGCAACGACGACGTACGACGGCGGCGGGTACCCGGCCACCGGCGGCTAGACCGCGACGACACCGTCCCCTTCCCCGGGGGTACAAAGTTCAATCGCGTAGCTTCGACGGCGGAGCACCAGGGTGACAAACATTGCGGGACGGGACGTGACGGACACAACGCGCGAAATTCAAAATAGTTGATTCTGTACCCAACAGTTTCTAAAAAAGAATAAAATAGGTAACTTATTAGGTACTATTAATTATTTAAATGGCCGTTTTTATTGGTGTTATGATAACTAATAATATTTACCTCCAAAACACCATCTCCTATCCTAGGTCCTAAATTTAGTGTCCTCCATAAATTATGTAAGTATTGGACAGTCCTGAATTTTGGGTTTAATGATGCATTGGCGATAATGCTTTCATCTCCTTCCAATTCTAATTTTCCTTCATGAAATAATATTGCATCAGTTATACCTAAAAAAAAATAATAATATTTTAATTTAAGTATTTGTAAAGTATTTTAAATACTATCTTGGACATATTTGTATTTGAAAATCAAACACCTACTTTTAAAAATTCAAACAAATTGTTCACAAGTCATCACACACTTTTTTTGAAAATTATTATACCTTTTTTTTTTATAATAGTTTTTCACTTC
>NW_021762612.1:0-806 GCF_005508785.2 Acyrthosiphon pisum
ATTTGAATTCAATGATATAATATCATTGTATAAGAAAAACGATTCTGAGCGGAGACAGTATGTCAGTCTAGGTATAAGACATAATATTATATTATAGTCTATAGTATTTTAAAAAAATTTATCTATAATAGGTACATATAATAAATTCCAAATTAATCATATCATAATATCTATTAGGTACTTATAACGCGATATACATCAACAAAAAACCGTGGTACTATCATAGATATATAATAGTATACTTTAGAAGTTTCAAGTACCCACTAATAATATTATACAATCACAACAAAATAACTAAAATAGTTATCCTAGGTTTTTAATATGTAATTTCGTCCAAATTTGTACTTAAAATGACTATAAAAATAAACTGTGTAAATGTATTTTTTAGATTTTTTGGTAACAGAATTAACTACTTACGTGGAATTATGTTTTAAATTTTCAATTCTTAGATACAAAAATTGAACATTTTATAAATTTTTAACTACAAAATAATTTTTCAAATTAAAATTTGATAAATTTTGTCAAAATTTGATCTTTAAATGCTTATAAAAAAAAATTGTGCCTATGTATTTTAAATATTTTTCAACTGATATTGTAACAATATATCAGGAGCTTTGTATTAAATTTATACACTTTTTGGCCCAACAGATAAAACTTTATTGATATTTATAGAAAAAAAAAACTAAAAAAATTGAAAACTTACAATGTCCGTAAACAGCTCAAAAAGAGTCAAATATTTTCAAAATTGTATGGTGTACAGGAAATGCTAATATAAACATTCAGTAAAATTTTCATGTATCTGCAGT
>NW_021762613.1:0-589 GCF_005508785.2 Acyrthosiphon pisum
ATCAAATTTGCATTGAAAATCTCATGTTAATTGATATACAACATGGGTTTTTATTTTAACACCCGAATTAACCATAATTAACCCGAATAAATTTTCATTTAACCATAACCAGAAAAGTGTATTAACCCGTAACACCCGAATTCAATAACCCGAAATTTCTTTCAACACCCGAAACCCGAAACCCGAAAAAATGATTCCGGTGCAAAGCCCTGCAAATAATAGGTTTCGTAATCGTTAACGTCATAATTTCAGGGAAAATATGGTATTTACCTAAATAGCAGTAGCTAACATTCTAATATACGAAATAATAAAGATAAAATCACCAGAATTATGTAGGTACAAACGTACCTATATCCACATATAAAAATCGTAATCGTAATAGCCATAAAAAAAAATTACTGTCAAAACCCAAGCAGCTCGAGTGAATAATGTATCACAGCCTAAACTCGGGATCTGGGGGGGGGGGGGGCAAACCTCTTGAACATCCCCGTAAAAACCACCACTGCTGTTATAATCATGTATCTACTTCGGGTTTATTGTACTAGGTATACCTAGCCAAAATATCGTACATTGTTTGCGCATCAACATG
>NW_021762615.1:0-520 GCF_005508785.2 Acyrthosiphon pisum
TTTTTCCAATAGTTTTCAAAAGCGCCGTGAAAAACAAAAGAAAAGTTAAGGAAAAACGGGAATTTTTACGCAAAATCGATTTTTTAACAAAATCGATTTTGGTTTTTGGTGTAACTCTAAAACAAATGACCGTAGATATATGAAATTTTCACAGGTTGTTTATATTTGCATTTTCTATACACCATAACATTTTCAAAATATTTTGATTTATTTTGAGCTCTTTACGGACATTTTCATTTTCCATTTTTTTTTAGTTTTTTTTCTAAAAATATCAATAAAATTTTATTTGTTGGATAAAAAAGCTTGAAAATTTAATAGAAGGCTCCTAGTATATTGTTTCAAAGGAAGATGAAAAATATTAAAAATCGTTAGTCACAGTTTTTTTTTATAAGCATTTAAAGTTCAAAAAATGACAAAATATGGAAAAATCACGAAAATTTGCCAATTATTTCAAGTTAAAATTCATAAAAATTTTTCTTTTTAATCTAAGATATGAAAAAGTAATACAAGATTCCTTATA
>NW_021762616.1:0-1216 GCF_005508785.2 Acyrthosiphon pisum
TACAAATACTTGAACATTTAATACAAAGGCTCCTACTATATTATTACAATGACATTGAAAAATATTAAAAATCCTTAGTCACAGTTTTTTTTATTAGCATATAAAAGTTTAAAAAGGTGGGTAAGTGGATGTCGCTCTGCTGTACAGTAGGTTAGAAGTGGGTCACTGTATAATGGACAGTATTAAATTTGAAATTCAATGATATAATATCACTGTATAAGAAAAACGATTCTGAGCGGAGACGGTATATCAGTCTATGTATTAGACATATATATACTTATCTATGGTATTAAAAAAAAATTGACCTATAATAGGTACCTATAATAAATTCCAAATTAATCATATCATAATATCTATTAGGTACTTATAAGTTATAACGCGTTATACATCAACAAAAAACCGTGGTAAAATCATAGATATATAATAGTATACTTTAGAAGTTTCAAGTACCCACGAATAATATTATACAATCACAACAAAATAACTAAAATAGTTATCCTAGGTTTTTAATATGTAATTTCGTCCAAATTTGTACTTAAAATGACTATAAAAATAAACTGTGTATACACATTTATAAATGTATTTTTTAGATTTTTTTGATAACAGAATTAATTACTTACGTGGAATCTTGTTTTAAATTTTTAATTCTTAGATACAAAAATTGAACATTTTATAAATTTTTAACTACAAAATAATTTTTCAAATTAAGATTTGATAAATTTTGTCAAAATTTGATCTTTAAATGCTTATAAAAAAAAATTGTGCCTATGTATTTTTAATATTTTTCAACTGATATTGTAACAATATATCAGGAGCTTTGTATTAAATTTATACACTTTTTGGCCCAACAGATAAAACTTTATTGATATTTATAGAAAAAAAAACTAAAAAAATTGAAAACTGAAAATTTCCGTAAACAGCTCAAAAAGAGTCAAAATATTTTCAAAATTGTATGGTGTATAGGAAATGCTTATATAAACATTCAATAAAAATTTCATGTATCTGCAGTTATTCGTTTTTGAATTAGAACAAAATAATGAAATCGCTACATGAGAAATCGAGTGAATATCCAATGTTGTAAAAATTTGAATTTCAAACGATCATAAAAATTTAATTTGACTTCCTTATAGATATTTTTTGTTTGATAAAGGTAGACAATCTTATAAGGATCTGTATTACATTTTCATATCTTAGATTTAAAAGGAAAATTTTTATG
>NW_021762617.1:0-6297 GCF_005508785.2 Acyrthosiphon pisum
CACGAAAATTAGCAAATTATTTTGAGTTAATAATTCGTAAAAATATTTCTTTTTAGAACTAAGATTTTAAAATGTAATACAAGATTCCTTATAGGATTATCTACCTTTATCAAAAAAAAAAAAAAATATCTATAAGAGACTCAAATTAAATTTTTATGAGCGTTTGAAATTCATATTTTTACAACATTTGATATTCACTCGATTTCTTACGTAACGATTTTCTTATTTTGTTGTAATTAAAAAACGAATGACTGTAAAAACTTTAAAATTTCACTGAATGTTTTTTTTTCTATATATATCAATAAAGTTTTATCTGTTGGGCCAAAAAGTGTAAAAAGTTAATACAATGCTCCTGATATATTTTTGTAATAGCAGTTGAAAAATATTAAAAATACATACGCACAATTTTTCTTTATAAGCATTTGAAGTTAAAATTTTGACAAAATGTATCAAATTTAAAATTCAATAATTATTTTGTAGATAAAAATTTATAAAATGTTCAACTTTTATATCTAAGGATTGTAAATTTGAAACAAGATTCCACGTAAATATTTAATTCTGTTACAAAAATTCTATGAAATACATAAGCACAGTTTATTTTTATAGTCATTTTAAGCTCAAATTTGGACGAAATTGCATATTAAAAAACCTGGAATAGCTATTTTAGTTATTTTGTTGTGATTGTATAATATTATTTGTGGGTACTTGAAACTTCTAAAGTTTACTATTATATATCTATGATAGTACCACAGTTTGTTGTTAATGTATAACGCGTTATAAGTAGGTACCTAACAGATATCGTGATATGATTAATTTGGAATTAATTATAGATCTAACCTATTAGAGGTCATTTTTTTTTTAATACCATAGACTATATAATATTATGTCTTATACCGTCTTCGCTCAGAATCGTTTTTCTTATACAATAATATTATATCATTGAATTCAAATTTAATACTATCCATTATACCGTGACCTACAGAATAAAATTGGATATGTACCTAAACCAAAAATAATGTTTTTAGTTATTTTTTTCAGTATTTTTTGTAATTTCAAAATATTATTCGTGGGTAGGTACATAAAACTTTTAAAGTACAACAAATTAAATGTTTTCGACAAAAAAAATTTAATATACTGTTAGTATACATGACTTTAATAGCAATATTATAAAATATACTTATAGTAATATAGACCGTCTTCGTTCAGTTTCGGTTTTGGTGTACAATGATTTTATATCATTGAATTAACATTTAACACATCCATTACAATGACCCATTTGATATCTAATGAACAGCAGAGAGGTACCCATTTGCTACCCTTTTTTACATTAGTACTTCATTAATTCTATAGTATATTGTGTACAATATATATGTATGCTAAAAATGAGTACCCACTACCCAATACCCACCCACCCAAATTTTGGAGGAGCGGCCGCTCCTCTAGGCCCCCTTCGCCACGCCACTGATGGAGATCCTTTAACACTGAAGGAAGAATCGGAAAGGGTGAAGGAGGTGGCCAACAGACAGACGAATTATAGCGCGATTTCTATAGTGGCGGGCTAATGCCGGCTCGGGAAGAGGACTACGGCATGCATGAGATGTCTTTATATTTAACCTATTTACGCGAACTTTGTTCTAAATTTTTAATTCTTAGTTATTATAATTGAACATTTTATAAATTTTGAGCTTTGAATGATTATAAAAAAAAAACGCACATATGTATTTTTAATATTTTTCATTTGCTATTGCAACAATATATCAGCCTTGTATTAATTTTTCACGCTTTTTGACCCAACAAATAAAATATATATATATATATTATATTATATTATATATAATGTCATAACTTATAAATAAAGTATACTTACATGGTATTCTCGTGATGATGCACATGGATCGAAGTAAATAGTTTAAGTACTTGGTTGCTTTTAAATAAGCACTGTTCTTACTATAAACCATAATTTGTACCGATATATTTAATTAAGCAACTATATATATTCAATTACCTATAGGTAATCAGTACTTATACCAAAATGAATATTTTAAATTTTAAAATTAAACACAGGTACAGCCAATAAGTTTTGAAGTTTTCCATATAGTCATATTCATAAGCAGAGTTTTAAATATTTTATTGTAATTCATAATTTGTGACTATTCTCGAATAAATCGTTTATAAAAATTGCATAAAATGAAACAACAAGTGATGGACTGTTTTAATTTTGATTTGAGTTAATTTGTATGTTTCTAACAACATATAATACAATGCGACACCAATAAATGTACATGTATTGAAGTTAATTGAAATATATTTCAATGTGTCTATCATATCCAAATGAATAATAATGATTATTTCGAAAAAATGTATTTTCGTTTAGGAGTTAATTCACGTTTAGTAAAATAATAGTAACAATAAGCAATGGCACGCATGAACGATGCATGAAAACCTGTATAAGTTTGCGTGATTGTTCCAGCATTAAATTTGTTTTATCATTTATTTGAACTTTATTATAATATCAAACTATACAATATTATTGAAACACGTATCCCTATAGGTTAAAACGTTGTAGATAAAAGTGGTTAATAGGTACCTAATGCGTGAGCTAAAAACCAAAAATAAAAATAATAATAATATACCTATAATTCATGATTTAAATTACTAATTAGGTACCTATCTAGATAATTATAGTACAGGGATCATACAATGATAATAATTCATATTATAATACATACCACTATACCAGTCACAAAGCTCGTGAAGCTAACCTTTTTTCATATATAGTACCTATACCTAATACCTATATGGCTATATATCTAAATGAAATTATTATAAAAAACTACTCGATATTTTTTCTCTACAAGTAACATTTATAAATCATAATTATGAATATATATAATCATAAATATACATATTTAATATCTTTTTTAAGTTTTTTTAATACTTACTCATGATAACAAAAACGCCTTACGAAAAATCACTCAGAAACAAAAAACATATTTTTGTTAAAAGTTAACCAAGTTAAGAGGACGCTACTCGGCCATTTGTTGTCTCCGTCTTACACTCAACATAGAAAATGTACGCTCGAAAGACACGGTTAGATCCATTAGTTAGAAAATTTGAATTAAGAGTGTGCAACAGTTAAAGTGAAATGTATACAACGCTCCAGAGATGGCCTATTAATTATTATGAAACATTATGGTAAGAACAATGAACATTAGGTATCTGTGTTTGTATGTGGATGCTTTACGATAGTTCAATTTTTTGTAGAGTTATACGGATATATTATAGCGTTAAATAAAAATGCTCATAACTCACTTAAAAATTGAATTGTTGTAAACAATTAAAAACATAGATAATGTTCTCACCATCAAGTTTCGTAATAGGTTGATTCCCTCTAATTTTTAAACTAACAGAGTTAAACGTGATCTGCTGATTAAACAGAAGTAAATAAATGTTTATAGTTTTTAAAAAAAATGTGAAATTATCCATTGGTTAGATTATAAATAATTCATGGGAAACGACAATCGTTTGAGACGAACAACGATTCCAATATATGTACACGCATATTATTTCGTTCCATTTTGGTTATTAAGATATTTTCACAAATGTAATTTTATTTTAAAGTTTCAAAGTTTTTTACATAGTTTATAAGTTACCTACCTACTTGTTGATAAAGGTATTTTTTTATATTTTCAAATCCCAGGTTTTGTTTCCCTATCTTAGTATCTTACCCCATAAAGATGGCAAAAATTAAACTTTTTGGGAAAACCCGTGGATCTCCCTTTAAAGACGAAACTATCTTGTTATTAAAGATTGTAATTTTTAACAAATTTAATTTTTTCTTTAATTTATTTGGCTGATTAGTGGTTACTAAAAAGATTAAGTGCTAACATAGAGCAGTATTTAATTAATTTATGAATATAAAGTTTAATGACATGATAAAAATAATATGATATAATGTATATAAAAAATACCATCTATACCTATTGTATACAATTATATTAAATGGTTAATTGGTAGTAATAAAAATGAATTAAATATAAAAAAAATTACCAGCTATCAATATTACAATTATTATATAACGTATAACGATATTAAAGCTGTCAATATTATATGGGGAATATTAGGATCACTACATTCGCCTCAAATATAAAAATATTAAAGTTATCAAAATATAAAATAATGTATCGATGTTTTTTACATCGAGTTTGTCTTTCGATTTTTATTGGTCCATCGAAAATTACCTCCGATGTTATATCGATGTGTCAATGTATCGAAGTAGCTACGTAACTAATTTTTTTTTTTTTATATTTTAAAATTAAAATTTTTTTTGATAATATTTGAAGTCCAATTTGTGGTTAGGTTATAAAGTTAATAAATAACAATTGATAAATAATTTGTATGTAAATAATTATCGTATTCCAAAGATCCTATTATGGTTATGGTTTATGTTGGTTTATGTAGGTAGGAATATAAACAATAATTTAATATTTTAATCACAAATGTGTAATTAAGCTATTGTAGATTTCAATATCTACTAAATGCTTTAATAAATATTAAAGTTACTCAATACCCTGCAAGTGTGAATGTGTAATCCATGATTACTACCTTATAAAATGTGAAATGTACGGTGTGGACATGTGGTGTATGGTATAACCGTATCCTTCATTTTAGAGTGCAAAATTTGCCTTTTTTTTTCGATACATCGGTGTTTATTCAGCGATGTATCGATTAATCGTCGTTTTAATTGGTTCGATACATCGACATCGATAAGACGTAATGAAAACATCGATTATTCGATACATCGTGATAGCTTCGATTTTTGCCATCCCTACATACGATTCCGCTTTAGACAGTTGTTTTCACCCACGGTCTTAGATTATTTTTCACCACGATTAAAGATATCTTTAATCGTGGTTTTCACTGTATCATTTTTATCAATAAATTGCTTATTATGTATGGTGATCTGCGGTCATGCCGGAGAACGGAGTGATAAGCACTTGTCCGAAAAATGATAACAGTCAAATATTGAAAATCAGTGATAACTGATAAGACGTGTAATGTGTAAAGAAAAATTGATTAAAATATGAGTTGAGACTGTCTAGGGTGGCGTAGTCGCGTAGTGCTGGTACTTACTACAGTTATTTATTACTGTAGCAAGTAGTGACTAAGCATATTTTTAAAAATTTTAGTAAATTTGTGTTACTGGAAATTAGAATCAATCCCATTTTATATTTCTTTTAAAAAGTTTATTCCGTCTACCTTCTATTGATAATGTCGAAAGTGTCTTTTTCGACGTTGGCGTATTGTAAAATGGTCGCCCATGCTGCCAAATATCCTCACTGTGAAGTAAACGGATTACTGGTCGCCGAGAACTCTACTAAGGGCGATAAGTTGGTTATAGTGGACACTGTTCCATTGTTCCATCAGTGTCTCCATGTGTCACCGATGTCAGAGATCGCCTTGATGCAAATTGATCAATCGGCCAGTACATGTGATATGTACATTGCTGGTTATTATCTAGCCAATGAAACGTTGGATGACTTAAGGTATCTAGATGTCTAACTTTTCAATATTTGTATTGTTTATTAATTATGCAATGTATTGTGTACATCCGTATAGTGTGACTAAGTTCATCGTCTATATACGTAACATGTAAATCTTAATGCATTTTATGAAATATATATAATTATTAGTTGAGAAATCAATAGATTCATCTACTTTCGGAGACAGGATGAACACTGAATGTATCTTAATTCTTAATAGCATAGGCGCGTGCAGACCTGAAATTCGGAAGGTGCCTACAATAATTTGGGGTCTTGGATTTGATGAACCACGTGCAGTCGAACTCGAATGATCAGTGCCCTTCTTTTTACAGCATCAAGGCGATCTCTGACATCGGTGACACATGGAGACACTGATGGAACAATGGAACAGTGTCCACTATAACCAACTTATCGCCCTTAGTAGAGTTCTCGGCGACCAGTAATCCGTTTACTTCACAGTGAGGATATTTGGCAGCATGGGCAACCATTTTACAATACGCCAACGTCGAAAAAGACACTTTCGACATTATCAATAGAAGGTAGACGGAATAAACTTTTTAAAAGAAATATAAAATGGGATTGATTCTAATTTCCAGTAACACAAATTTACTAAAAATTTTAAAAATATGCTTAGTCACTACTTGCTACAGTAATAAATAACTGTAGTAAGTACCAGCACTACGCGACTACGCCACCCTAGACAGTCTCAACTCATATTTTAATCAATTTTTCTTTACACATTACACGTCTTATC
>NW_021762618.1:0-713 GCF_005508785.2 Acyrthosiphon pisum
TGTTGCGTGCACCCGACTTACAGGAGATGGTGACAGGATGGGATGATGGTAGTAGCGTCAAAATGATCAACAGTGTGTGGTTGATGTATTATTTATTTAAAATTGTAAAATATGATAAACAAGTTGAATCTAAACACTATTAGATTATTCAAATTGACGAAGAAAAACCAGTGTCTTAGAAAATAAGCGATTGCTCGAATATTCTCTAAGTCCCATAATACGTCGTCAACGAAAATAATCTAAGTCGTAATACAAAAATATGATAATTAATAATGAAGAGGTACAGGGATGTGTACGTACGGTTGGTGAAATCACGTCTGAATACTGGTTACTCCCAGGGCTCCTATATAGTCCCATCCCCTCTCTCACCAGATCCCTGGCGGACTACGTCGTTGGTTCTCACAGTCCAGGGGGCCTTCTACAAGATGTGCCTTTGGTCGGTGCGGGGTGTCGTAAAACGACCAAGTATACCCGCAGCCGTCTTGTCATAGTGCCAATATCTGATTCGTAGAATCTACTGCGCTCCGAGGAGGTCTCACAGATATCTTACCGGTTCGGGTTTGTCATCTGGCCGTTGGCAGACGCTGAGACTGTTGCAAACGTTTATAGTATTGCTCCTCCAAGGTTTTATGTACAGCGGTGACATCATCTAACTATTTACGTGTTACTATAGGACATCGATGCTGTGTATTATGACTATGTGTAGGGGCGGA
>NW_021762619.1:0-864 GCF_005508785.2 Acyrthosiphon pisum
GTGGTTTTACACAGAAAATCGGGGGATGTTTTCGAGTTTTTTGTTCGAGCGCAGTACATTATGTGTTTTTTAACAACCTTGTTTAATTCCGAGGCCTGCCCAAGGTGGTTTTACACAACAAATCTAGGCATATTTTTTTTTTTTTTGGTGCTAAAAATTTTTATGGTGCTGCACGTGGCAGTCAAGTAGCGTTGCACGCATGCGCATAAACGTAAAATCGCAAACGTTGGATGGCTATAGCTATAGTTATATATAACTATTAACTACCAACATTTTTAAATTCGTGAGGGGCATGGTTAAGTGCATTTAAGTGGTAAAGTGGTAAAGGGCATGGTTAATTGCATTAATTTTGTTTCTTTTTTAATAGTGTACAATTTTATGTTGTTATACGTTTTGACAGTAATTAAAATAATGCATCATCGTGGTCTGTTTTTAACAAAATGTTCATAAATAAATAACTATAACTAAACGATTAAAAAATGAATTAATTATTTTTTTTAGGGGGGGGAGGGGCGTACAAATATTGTTGGCCCAGGGCGCAAAAATTGTAAATACGGCCCTGACAGTGACCCGTTGGCCACTTGTAACCTACTGTACAGCAGAGTGACATCCACTTACCCACTTTTTTTTTATATTTATAATTATTATTACTATGATTAGTAATTTATTTTTATTTAGTACCTACCTACATAATATCAACATACGGTAGGTACTAGGTTCAACTAGTTTTAAAAAACCAATATTTTGCATGGTCAACACCGTAAGGGACAGCTAGTATAATTATAATATGTCACAATAAATTATAGTTCTGATAACCTGATGTACCTTTAATGAATTATATAATGTATGGTGTATGGCATAATG
>NW_021762620.1:0-1026 GCF_005508785.2 Acyrthosiphon pisum
TTTACATGCCAAATTTTGATTACATAAGTAACAATGTAACAGCTATTCGAATAAAATGTAGTATTTTTTACGACGATATCGAAATGGATTGGGTAATAAATGAGCCTAGGTCATATTTTTCGAAGAAAATGTGTGAAATAACCTTAACGGGGAAACGAAGAAAAGTTAGGAACTAAAGGGAGTAGTAGCGGACAAAGAATAATAGTTACAACAAATAGTCAGCTACCAGAGACAACGACACAAGTCGATGTAGACGCAATTTTAAGGAGAATGATTAAAAATAGACCAAGAACAACTCCGATACCTACGGATAATTACTTTAAAATGTTATACAAGAATTACATTAAAAAAGGTCGGAAAAACGTTACAGTAGTCGCAAGTAATGGCTCAATAATATTTGAAAACATACAAAACAAAACCATGCTAGATAGTAATAATATTGATAGAAGTAATATTAGTAATGATAATAATTCGGATAAGGAAAAATCAAAAGAACTAAAAAACAAGATAATAGCAGTAATATTAATAATAACCCTAATAGTATCTATAATCGTTTTAGGAACAATAAGATATAAATGTAAAATCGAAAGCGAATCTCGCTATACGGAAACAGAAACAGAAAGGCTCGATAACCCAAATGAAAATGTAACAAGTGTGTAATGATAACAAAATAGAAAAAAAAATATATAGATATATAAAAAGAATTATTTTTTTTTAATAAGTCATAATTATTATATTATAGAATATTAACAAATATTATAAAGGTGGAAGTAAATTAACGTAACCTGACGCGGTCCCGCGCAATGGCTGTTTGAATTCAAATAGCCTTTTGCGCGGAAAGCCGCGCTGTGCTTCTCCAACAAACCGCCAAGCGACGACGGACGACGCCGGCGCGCGACACCCGCGCCAGGAACCGTCGGCCGGCCGTTCGGTGAACCGGATTGAAAGAGGCACTTGTTTTTCGACGACCGCACGGCACCGACGCCCTATGTACGTCCTCGCGCGCGTCGCACCGAAACCTACCAA
>NW_021762621.1:0-1269 GCF_005508785.2 Acyrthosiphon pisum
TCAGATTTGTCCATTAATTTTTTCGGTATAGGCTATAACACTGTATAAATCACTAAAAAAAAATCGATGATTATTTAGAGAGGAAAAAAGCTTGTAACTTATTGTAACAATTATAAATATAAATATGTTACATGACACCTATATATATATATTATAATACGAACTCTACCGTATGTACGACTAACTGCTGACCTATACAATATACATATTAGAAAACATACATAATTGTAAGGCCTATGGCCAACACACACAATGTATTAGTAAGTCAGTTCACTGTGCACCTTCAACTTTGTCACACAATACGATTACTGGACTCCGTAGGACTACGATACAGTCATATAGTATAATAAAACCCTAGTTGATATATTTGTGAGTATTAGTACTTGTAATTGATTAATAAATAATAAAACATAATTATAACTGAAATAGAATCCTAGTAATTTAAATATAGTTAAGATCCTGATGTCTATATATCCGCCCCGGGCTACGGTATTTATGTCCATATAGGATCCATACGATTCTCCCTGGATATCTTATATTTAACTGGTCGTTCCCCCGACCACGTTACAGAGAGGAAAAAAGCTTGTAACTAATAATTTATAAATAAAGTGATACATTATTCATTATTTATTGCTATGCACCTAATACCTATATATTATATTTATTATAACAGGTACCTAATATTAAATAATATATTATACATTATTTTTTTTTTCGTACAGGGGCCTCATTTAAAACTTTGGCCCCTGGGCCTCAAAATGTCTTGATTCGGGCTTGGTTTTAACATGCATTTATGTACACTGTACATATATCTATAATATACGTCTTAACATGGGTGTGATATCAATAATACCTATATCTTATATAATATGCTTAGTAATTATTTGTATGTATCAGATATAATATATTGTATTTATATTTTATTATATTATATTTTATTACACATCACACATGTGCGATAACGGTGACTGACAGGTGTCGACACAAGCATAACATTATATTGTGCTTGATTGACAAGACGCACGCTTACGAAGATGTTAAATATATCAAGAGTTAAAAGGCACCTAAATACCAATTAACGCGGTTTCATGTGCCGCTGTTGAGCCTGTGATAGTGCGATCCGTCCCAAAAGTCATCAGTTTTCGACGGAGATCTGGAGACATTTCAGAGTGCACGTGACAATATGTATTTATATGTTTATGCCTATTACGGCACACGCACAGACAAACACGTCATTTGGATTTCGGTTTCCCTAATGAGCATTGGCTG
>NW_021762622.1:0-776 GCF_005508785.2 Acyrthosiphon pisum
CTTATTATTGATAATTCGATTATGGTCATAGGTAAGGACTTTTTTTGTTCCATTTGAGGTGTAGAAACACCTCTAGAAGTTTGACATATTTATCGTGCAACATCCTGTATATAGGTATATAAGGCATAATATGTGGTATATATATATGGTATATATGGTATATATATTATGCCTTCAGCAAAACACGAAATTATAATAATATGAGGTACAATATTATAAATTGATACCGTATTAATATTGTATGTCATCGAGTTGGTGAGGGGAAAAACTGTGTTTCCGGACTCAAGGTCATCGGGCCACACGCAGAAGAATGCGGGTCAAACGACTCCATATAGCATATGGTTGGCCGTGAAAGCTTAATGGGAAAAAAACTAAAAAGAACAACAACCGCGCCGAACAAAAAGTGGACGGTATCCAAAATCGTTGTGTGATCGCTTGTGAAACAACGCACAAAACTACATCACTACACGTTAAACAAGACGTCGTAAAAAAAAAAAACCCAAAAAATGTCTTACGAAAATATAACGGCAATCAAGACGCGTGTTAGTTTTTTTTATTCCATCACACGCCGTACAATATAATATTATAAATTTATATACAATGTGTTTATAAGTATTTTACTGCTATGCAGTATCATTATGTGCCATAAACAAAGCCGCCTCTATGTGTGTTGAGACTTTTATATCATACGACGTATCGTGATATTATTATTATTATTGCATTTTCTCATTTTTTGTACATGACCATCATCATGCACGCAGGGCCACGTCGTTGCT
>NW_021762623.1:0-1183 GCF_005508785.2 Acyrthosiphon pisum
CACACGTTGTCGTATACCGATTATTGTTATTATACACAGCATCGTGGTGTACGACGCGTCGCGTTGTCGATGTCGATGTGGTATTGTCACTAATAATTGTCACCTACGTCGTTTGCAGGATCGTAAACGCCGTCGACGCGGCATCATTAGCTAATGTATACAGTATACTATAGTACCTCACGCCTGTTCGTAACTATCAGCGTCCTATTTAGGCCTGCGCCTCCGGTGACCCCCAAGTACGTCCAAGTTGGGGTAGGGGGCACAGTACTTTTATCACACTATAAAGAAAACTGAATTTTTTTTTTCTAACCAAATCAAGGTTCAAAAACTTAATTTTAATGTAGGCATATACATAGTATATAGGTGCCTACAATGTTATTGTTTTCAATAAATAAGTACCTACCTATAAATAGTAAAATAATATTATCATTTTATCAGTTTCTGGCGTCAAACTCTTTCTAGCATCACTATTTACTATTTAGTAATTTAAATTCTGTGTTTAATAGGACATCTTCCCCCCTAAAGCCTTAAGGCTCCTAACTTTCACACTATATGCCGCCGTCAACCATATAGATACGATATTACAAAATCGCTGGCAGCATAGATTTGTACTGTTGTGGGTCCGTGTAGACATATCTATAATATTATGATGCCTCGTTAACTAACACATGCAGGACCTGCCTAGCACCCCTTAGAAATTTATGTGCACACTCTCCAGTGGCGAACCCAGGGGGGTGGACCCCGGGTCCGGACCCCCCCCTTGGCTTATGTCATAGTTTTATTTTTATTTTTAAAAGTTTCCGTAAAATTTTCATCGAATTTTATTGATTAGTTTCATTATTACTTATTAGTTATTAGATTAGATTTGGACATTAGGTATTTTATTGATAACCCGTCGAATCCGATAATAATTAATTGACATACATTGTAAATATAAATTTAAAAAAGGTGGGCAAGTGGATGTCGCTCTACTGTACAGTACGTTACAAGTGGGCCACTGTATAATGGATGGTATTAAATTTGAATTCAATGATTTAATATCATTGTATAAGAAAAACGATTCTGAGCGGAGACGGTATGTCGGTCTAGGTATAAGACATATTATATACTTATATCTATGGTATTAAAAAAAATTGACAATATAATATACACAGGAATATCACTAATATCCATTAGGTAGGTA
>NW_021762624.1:0-730 GCF_005508785.2 Acyrthosiphon pisum
ATTTCAATTATTATTGCAATTGGATTTTTAGAAAAATATTTTAATTATTATTGCAATTAGATTTTTAGAAAAATATTTTGGGGGGGATTTTGCAAAAAATATTTTAATTATTATTGCATTTCAATTTTCTGAACTTTTATGAACATTGGGTTTTTTCTGAACTTTTATTGTTAAAAAAGGCACTGCGCCAGGAATGGTACATATATACTACTGCCGCCAATAAACTTTCCACTCTAACCATTCTTTTTTGCAATCTTAACGGAATCTCCAATAATACAAATGAACTCCAAATCACTCTAAAAGAAAACAATGTAGATATTGCCCTCATTACCTAGTCTCATCTCACCTCCAACTCAAAATTTAAAATATTCGGATACGACTACCTTCCAGCAAATCACCCCGACGATTTAGCCCACGCTGGTGCTGCTCTTCTAATTTCTTCCAAAACCCTGCACTCTCCTTTTCCTCCTAAATAAAATCAAAACATACAACTAACCACTACATCTGTAAATATAAATTTCAATAATACCAGCCTTCTTCCCCCCTGTTTGCCAATTCCCCGCAGAAATTCTAGCCCTACATCTTCTATAACTTAACAACACATATATCATCGGTGCTGATTTCAACGCTAATCACGAAGCCTGGGGATGTCGCTCAACAAACACGAGAGGCCGTACCTTGCTCAACATTATCACAAACAAACGTTCCAAAATTATTTATCCAGCCTCTC
>NW_021762625.1:0-835 GCF_005508785.2 Acyrthosiphon pisum
CGTATTTAGTCCAAATTTGAACTTTAAATGCTTATAAAAAAAAATTGTGCCTATGTATTTTTATAATTTTTGAATGGGAGTTAGAACAACATATGTGGACCCTTCTATTAAATTTTCAAGTATTTTGTCCCAGCTAATTTTTTTTTATCAACATTTATAAAAAAAAAATCAAAAAAAATCGATTATTTCAATTGCCTATAAATAGATTAAAAATTAGTGAAATATTTTGAAAATAAAACTATATAAAGAAAATGTCAATTTAAGCAACTGGTAAAATGTTCAAGTGTCTACGACTCATACTTTTTGAATAATAACAAATATCAAAAACCGTTTGAGGCTAAACCGTTATTTAATGCGGTTTTGTAAAAATTTAAATTTCAAACACTCCTAAAAATTTTTTGTCTTAGTCCGGTTGAGTTTTTTTTACAGATATTTAAAGAAAAACTTATGGAGAACCTTGTACCAAATTTTAAAAGCTTAGTTATAAAAGAAAAAAATTTTACGATTTTTCAACCACAAAATTACTTGCAAATTTTCGCAATTTTGACATATTTCGTATAACATTTAAACTTTAAGCACTTATAAAAAAAAATTGTGACTAACGATTTTGGATTTTTTTTTTATCACTGTGAGAACAACTTATAATAAACCTTGTATTAAATTTTCCAAAGTTTTCCTATCCCACCCAAAAATTTTTAATTGTTATTTTAAAAAATATACCTTAGAAAAATTGAAAATTTCATTTGTCTATACATAGCTCAAAAAAAGTCGAACCCCTTTGGAAATTTAACCCTGGTATAGACAACGCTTAATATAAACATCTGTTGCAAATTCC
>NW_021762625.1:2420-4254 GCF_005508785.2 Acyrthosiphon pisum
CATGCTCGGTATTCGGACTTGCTGCGGTAATCATCTCCTCATCGCTAACCAGTTCAAATGTTATCCCTAAAAACTTATTCACAGGATAGCAGACTACCTACCCTTTACAGGGACGTAGTGTTTGTAGCTGTAGGTTCGATGGTTGATTTTTAATAATTTTTTAACGTGATAGTTTAGCATACCGTTGCAGACGTATACTGTAAGGAAACGACCGGTTATACGAACAATAACGTGAATCGTTTTTCAACTTTGTGTTACGCAGTTTACGTACGTACTCGGACCATAGAGCATTTTCCATTGCAATCACCCGGACGTCATGCAAATTGTACTATAATAAATTAATTTAAAATCGCATAATTGTGCGACCGACTCGAATCGTACACCATTACATTACCCAAGTACCCAGCTACCATCCCTACTAGTTTCGTGTAAAAATATCAAAAACCCTGTATGCACTGAGCTGACGGCTGGAGTCTGGCCGATGGCCCCCGAAATCACCCGGACGTCATGCAAATTATACGATAATAAATTAATTAAAAATCGAATAATAATACGACCGACTCGAATCGTACACCATTAGATTACCAAAGTACCCAGCTACCATCCCTGTTAGTTTCGTGTAAAAATATCAAAAACCCTGTATGCACTGAGCTGACGGCTGGAGTTTGACTGTTTAACGTGCAATCACCCGGACGTCATGCAAATTGTACTATAATAAATTAATTAAAAATCGAATAATAATACGACCGACTCGAATTGTACACCATTAAATTACCCAAGTACCCAGCTACCATCTCTGCTAGTTTCGTGTAAAAATATCAAAAAACCTGGAGTCCAGCAACGGATGGCTGGATATTACGGAGATTGTACAAGCGTACTCGCAATTGCCAAAGTCAATTCGCATGATATTGAACCGATTGGTCCGAGACTTGTAAATCGGATTGTAATTGCTCAATGAATCATAAATGAATCACGCATGAAAGTCCGTAGGACTAGTATTTATCGAGATATCGTATTGTAAAATAGTTGAATAACGAAACAATTTAAAAAAAGAATGGTCCAATTTTTTTTGTGTATTAACTGACATTTTTTTTGGGGTTATACTTTTGGGGAATACTAACAATACTGTTCTTATCTTGTGCTTCAGGTTCGATTGGAATGTTTCTTTGATTGTCCAATCCTGTACCAGTATTTACACCAGATTTTTTTTTATAAAAGAACTTTTAAGACTAATTTAAGAATATAAGATTAATTAAGGTAAATCATTTAAGTCAAACTAAAATATAATTTAATTTATATGATGCATACCTTTGTAGTAAATTAATATAATAAATGAGCATTATGTAAATGCTTTTTCAAGTTTGTTACACTTGTTTTATATGATAATTTTTTCTTACATAAGTCACAAGTGGCAAAATTTGAGTCAATTTTAGTAAAATGTTGCCAAATATTACTGGTTCTTTTATCTTGACTCATTTTTTTAATTAAAAGAATACTTTAATGTAATAATAATTACTGTGGGTATATAAACTATAAAAATGTAGACAATTTTACTCTGAATAAAGACAAAGACCACACTACACAGTTTACAGATTAAAGTCGGTACAGACGTCAGACACCAATATAAAACCTATATTGTTGCATAGTATTTACTATTTGGAGCCTGTAAAGACATGCAACTACTTGTATGAATATTGTTTGTATAATAGTGCAAACATAGGCGCAAATAGACAAATTATTTTGGGGGGACTAAAGCCCCTCCTATAATATTTTCTAAAAATTATTTATGCTCAGTACTAATAACTGACTTTTGAACTGGGGGGACTGTCAAAAA
>NW_021762626.1:0-805 GCF_005508785.2 Acyrthosiphon pisum
ACAGTATTAAATTTGAATTCAATGATATAATATCACTGTATAAGAAAAACGATTCTGAGCGGAGACGGTATATCAGTCTATGTATTAGACATATGTATACTTATCTATGGTATTAAAAAAAAATTGACCTATAATAGGTACCTAAAATAAATTCCAAATTAATCATATCATAATATCTATTAGGTACTTATAAGTTATAACGCGTTATACATCAACAAAAAACCGTGGTAAAATCATAGATATATAATAGTATACTTTAGAAGTTTCAAGTACCCACGAATAATATTATACAATCACAACAAAATAACTAAAAGAGTTATCCTAGGTTTTTAATATGTAATTTCGTCCAAATTTGTACTTAAAATAACTATAAAAATAAACTTTTTAAATGTATATTTTAGATTTTTTGGTAACAGAATTAATTACTTACGTGGAATCTTGTTTTAAATTTTTAATTCTTAGATACAAAAATTGAACATTTTATAAATTTTTAAGTACAAAATAATTTTTCAAATTAAAATTTGATAAATTTTGTCAAAATTTGATCTTTAAATGCTTATAAAAAAAAATTGTGCCTATGTATTTTTAATATTTTTTAACTGATATTGTAACAATATATCAGGAGCTTTGTATTAAATTTATACACTTTTTGGCCCAACAGATAAAACTTTATTGATATTTATAGAAAAAAAAACTAAAAAAATTTTAAACTGAAAATGTCCGTAAACAGCTCAAAAAGAGTCAAAATATTTTCAAAATTGTATGGTGTATAGGAAATGCTTATATAAAACATTCAATAAAAATT
>NW_021762627.1:0-1026 GCF_005508785.2 Acyrthosiphon pisum
ATCAGTCATCAAATCACATAGATAGGCAATTGAATCGCGGACATAATGAGAAGCGTATATCACCAGGTATGCAATCCACCTACGGTGGATTACCGACCACGGTGGTAGCGTAGGTAACTGAAGAACGGAAAACATAGTTAGACCCCCGGGCCCCCCGTGTTAGTTGTAAGTGAATACTGATTTTGGAGACACAGTCGAATTATAAATGCCACACTTATATAGAAGCCAGAAGGAGATTTTATGATAAGAATTTCTGATAAGGACTGGCTCTATGGTGGTCTCGTTTTTAAGGCAGGGAAGTTTAAAAGTCCAGTTTCAGTGCCTAGAAATCTGCCATGGCCTATGAAAATCGACAATTCAATGATACCATCCCCCAGCGTATATCCGGTGCTTTTTTGTATGTGTAAAAAAATTTTAATTCGAATATCTGCATGTTAGAGTGTCTAGCAAGTCAGTCATCACCTGTCTAAGAAGAAAAAAAAATTAGCAATCTGCCTACGGCGGATTGAGTAGTATGTGTCGTTGCATGTCCGGTGCTTCTTCTTATGTAAAAAGTGTAAAGTCGAAAACCATATTGGAGTGTCTAGCAGCAAGTCAAAATCGATTACCTAACTTTCAAGTTATCCACTTAGGTAGGCAATCCGACTTCGTCGGATCGCAGACAATATGCTACAGCAAATCAAGTAGGCAATCCACCTACTGTGAATTGCAGACCCGATGTTGAGCGGCTATAAGTGAAAACCCTATCACATAACATACGAAATAGTTTACGAAAAATACAAACTATCTACAATATAAATACAATTTACAAACAAATATAATATGTATTTTTATAACTATATATAACATAACATTTTGGGAAATGTGCAATTATAATTCCTAATAAAATAAATAACATATAGATACATAATATATTAACCAATAATATACATAAAAACATGTAACTGTAGTGTCGTATATTTATTTATATAAAAAAAAACGTGAAAAAATGCGAAAACCTGCACGAAACCAAAATGAGCAATCCAC
>NW_021762628.1:0-762 GCF_005508785.2 Acyrthosiphon pisum
TATAAGATTAAAAAACTTCAACATTTTAAAATCTTTTAAAATACCAAAAAAAAATATTTTTGATTTTAGATTCTGAGTGGAAGGATGAATGTATTGATTTTACAATGATGTGTGTTTTTTTTTTAATTTTTTAATTATTTTTGTGTCTGTGTACACGATAAGTATAGTCGAAATAATTCTACGATTTTCAACTTCAGTATCTTGTTCGATCAGAAAGTGAATATCGTTGGTGTATTGGGGAGGTCAAAATTTAAATTTCCCAATAGTTTTCAAAAGCGTCGGGAAAAACAAAAGAAAAATTAAGGAAAAACGGGAATTTTTACGCAAAATCGATTTTTCACAAAATTGAATTTGGTTTTTGGTGTAACTTTAAAAAAAATGACCGTAGATACATGAAAATTTTACTGAATGTTTATATTAGCATTTCTTATACACCATACAATTTTGAAAATATTTTGACTCTTTTTGAGCTGTTTACGGACATTTTCAGTTTTCAATTTTTTTAGTTTTTTTTTCTATAAATATCAATAAAGTTTTATCTGTTGGGCCAAAAAGTGTAAAAATTTAATACAAAGCTCCTGCGATATATTGTTACAATATCAGTTGAAAAATATTAAAAATACATAGGCACAATTTTTTTTTTATAAGCATTTAAAGATCAAATTTTGACAAAATTTATAAAATTTTAATTTGAAAAATTATTTTGTAGTTAAAAATTTATAAAATATTCAATTTTTGTATCTAAGAGTTGAAAATTTAAAA
>NW_021762629.1:0-698 GCF_005508785.2 Acyrthosiphon pisum
ATATTAGCATTTTATATATACGATAAAATTTTTAAAATAATTTGACTCTTTTTGAGCTGTTTACGGACATTGTAAGTTTTCAATTTTTTTAGTTTTTTTTTTCTATAAATATCAATAAAGTTTTATCTGTTGGGCCAAAAAGTGTATAAATTTAATACAAAGCTCCTGATACATTGTTACAATATCAGTTGAAAAATATTAAAAATACATAGGCACAATTTTTTTTTATAAGCATTTAAAGATCAAATTTTGACAAAATTTATCAAATTTTAATTTGAAAAATTATTTTGTAGTTAAAAATTTATAATATGTTCAATTTTTGTATCTAAGAATTGAAAATGTAAAACAAGATTCCACGTAAGTAATTAATTCTGTTACCAAAAAATCTAAAAAATACATTTATGCAGTTTATTTTTATAGTCATTTTAAGTGCAAATTTGGACGAAATTACATATTAAAAACCTAGGATAACTATTTTAGTTATTTTGTTGTGATTGTATAATATTATTCGTGGGTACTTGAAACTTCTAAAGTATACTATTATATATCTATGATAGTACCACGGTTTTTTGTTGATGTATAACGCGTTATAAGTACCCTAATAAATATTATGATATGATTAATTTTGGAATTTATTATAGGTACCTAATATAATATTATGTCTTATACCTAGACTAACATACCGTCTCCCGCTCAGA
>NW_021762630.1:0-848 GCF_005508785.2 Acyrthosiphon pisum
AGGAAGTGTACTTTACCAATAATCAACGTAGAGCCGAACCTATTTGAGTTATCGATTTGAAATTTCGAGGGTAGATTTTTATAATAATTTCATCGGGCACTAAGAAAGGATTTTTCAAAATTTTGATTTTAAAGGGTTGAAATCGGTAAAAATAATTTTTTACATGTAATTTGTATATCTATATTGATATAATAATAACAATAGCACAATATTAATTATTTATTTGATAACAGTTACTGCTGTTATTGACTAATATAGTAGTAACTGTTATAAATCACTGTTCCTGTTATTTTTTTCCCATCACTATACCCGGAACACGTTAAAAAATTATTTGAAATATTATATTTATTCAATTTAATTGTTTGAATATTTTTTTTAAAAATGTCATCGATTGCAGACATTTTTGTCGATGGAATTTTGACACCTCAAATAGTTGTACCAATTATCGGTGATTGTTCCTGCCTTTTCCGTTCAATTTCATTTCATTTGTATAATACTCAAGAAAGATGCCAGGAGATCCGAAATACAATTGTTTCGTATGTGTCTGATAATTGGAATAACCTTATTACTATGTCTTACAATTCAAATGGTGACAACTTGTCCACTGCTGAGGCTTATGTTCGTGAAATGGTCGATCCTACTGTCTACGGTTGTTATTGCGAATTGGTTGCAGCTGGAAATATTTTCCCATTTTTATTTGAAATTTATTATAATAGTAATATTTATGCTAAATTTGGTGTAGATACATTCCCAGTAAAAATATTGCATCGAACTGCAAATATTAATAGTGATTATTTTGATGTTTATTTATATATTCCTAATACCTATTCATAATGTTACAGTAATTT
>NW_021762631.1:0-972 GCF_005508785.2 Acyrthosiphon pisum
CATGCGTTTTGGTTAATGTGTAATTTTTCGTTTATATTCATGAAAAATTAACATTATCCGGATAATGTTAACATTGGCCAGTCAACATTGGATGATGTTAAGAGTGAAAACTGAATTCTATTTCTTTATACTAAGTGGGTCCGAGTGTAATAATTTTATAATTTATCGATTACACCTATAGGTCCGTCTATCTGTAGATTATTTGAATTACGAGTTTAAAGCTGCTTTAATATAGGGCAGCAGTACTTTATCTTACCGATAAAGTGAACAATATACAGTAAAACCTCGCTAAAACGGAACTTCGGTAAGACGGAAACCCCGGAATTACGGAATATTTGTTTGATCCTGTTTCAAATTACATATAATTTTATCCCACTAAGACGGAAACCTAGCCAAGCCGGAAACGGACACGTTTTTGTAATGAAAGTTGATGATAACCCTCGCTAAGACGGAAATATAACACGATTTTCGTGTAATAAATTTATTTTCGTACTGTCGATACCCATAGATAATCGATATACGAGCGTGTACGATGACATTAAAAACTAATAAAATTGATATGTATACACTATACATGTATATGGCATTAATATTCATCTTAATTGCACGACATTTTTCTTATAATTGTATATGTTGTACAAAACACGACGTCGAACGTTCATCTGTTGTTAGTCTGTTTTCAGTTTTCACACGTGATATTTACAGTAATTTACAGTACCTACAGTGTTAAGTGTCTTAATTGAATTCAAATAAAATGGAAACAAAAACGGAATTTTATAATTTATTCGAAAAACTGTAGTCTCAAAAAAAAAGAAGATAATTCATCTTATATGTCAAATGAAAAATATTTAAATATAATAAATTAATTGAAAGTGGCAATAAATCTCGTCGTTTGAACAAATTTGAAATTATTAATTCGGAGGAGAAGGAGAAACTTATAGCACCCGTCGAAAAAGGTAGTACTAATTTACT
>NW_021762632.1:0-1030 GCF_005508785.2 Acyrthosiphon pisum
GCTCTGCTGTACAGTAGGTTACAAGTGGATCACTGTTTAATGGATAGTATTCACTATTCAATTTGAATACAATGATATAATATCATTGTATACGAAAACCGATTCTGAGCTGAGACGGTTTGTTAACGTGGAAATTGTTTATTATATTTATATTGTTATTACTATAGTTATAGTTATAGTTATTAACTATTATTAATACAGTAAAGCCGGTATAAGACGTTGAATTAATATTATAAAACTAATAAATAAAATCATTATTATTTGTTATTTAATATGTAATTTCATCCAAATTTGAACACAAACTAACTATAAAAAAAGTGAGTTTATATTTTTAAGATTTTTTTGGTTACAAAATAACCTATTTAGGTACGTGGAACCTTGTTTTAAATTTTAAATTCTTAGCTACAAAAGCTGAACATTTTATCAATTTGTAAATTCTAAATTTGATAAATGTTTTCAAAAATCAAACTTTAAATACTTATGCTATATTTATTTTAACTACTATTGTAACAATATATCAGGAATCTTGTATTATATTTTCAAGCTTTTTCACCCAACGCATACAATTGCATTGAAATTTATAGAAAAAAAACTGAAAAAAGGTGGGTAAGTGGATTTCGCTCTGCTGTACAGTAGGTTACAAGTGGGTCACTGTATAATGGATGGTATTAAATTTGAATTCAATGATATAATATCATTGTATAAGAAAAACGATTCTGAGCGGAGACGGTATGTTACTCTAGGTATAAGACTTAATATTATATTAGGTACCTATAATAAATTCCAAATTAATCATATCATAATATTTATTAGGTACTTATAACGCGTTATACATCAACAAAAAACCGTGGTACTATCATAGATATATAATAGTATACTTTAGAAGTTTCAAGTACCCACGAATAATATTATACAATCACAACAAAATAACTAAAATAGTTATCCTAGGTTTTTAATATGTAATTTCGTCCAAATTTGTACTTAAAATTACTATAAAAATAAACTGCGTAAATGTATTTTTTAGATTTTT
>NW_021762633.1:0-1004 GCF_005508785.2 Acyrthosiphon pisum
AATAAAATTGAATCTACATTTACAGAATAAAAAAGAGAGACACATTAGCAGGGCCGGATCTTAGCTTTTTAACACCTGGGGAAAGTTAAAACGATACGCCCATCTTGGGGATATTACCAGAATTAGTATTTTTTTACGAAAAATTAAGCACACTCACACAGTATTGTGAGGACCAACGTTTACAAAACCTTTTGCAATATACTAGACCAATATTTTATTTACCACAAATAATTTAAACGATTTTAACTTAAAAATGAAAAATTTTAAATTTTTAGCTAATCAAGTAATTTTTCAAGTTTTAGAAGCACTTTTTAAGGCCAGTTGTACCATCTATGATTAAAGTTAACCAAATCGGCCCGATTAAATATCTGTTATCAGCTGATTAAGCTTAATCGAAGTTTAACCGTATAGACGGTACAACTGGCCCATTATAATGGTGCATTTAAAGCTAAAATCTGTGGTCAATATTTCTAAGTTTCAGGTTTAGAATAAATAATATTGATAATAGATAATAACATGTATGAATTATTTATTAACAAATCTAAATAATGTATCCATTGCTTACTTTAAATATAAAAAGCTTTATGTAAAAGAACAATATTTAATTTACAACGTATCAATATCATACATTTTTCATTTTTAATATTTGTTACAATCAAAACTTAATATGTTTAGATACGGAAAAATACAATGAAACAAAAATGTGATTATGTACTGACAATTTTAATATGATGATTATAACATGATAAAGAAATTTACTTTATCATGGATTATAACTTATGGATTAAATGTATATACTAAAAAATCTACATTGTACATTCTAAATTTTATAAATTTCCAAAATAATAAGAACACGGTTGTTTATTTGATATCTTGAACTATAAAAATAAATTAGATAAAAAAACAGTTTATAAAAAAAACCTAACCAAATAGAATATAAATTTCGTCTTAGATTATTTTAATATAATATGTAAAACATAATTTTAAATCTGACTTGGGGCTAC